>NW_028163016.1:0-22500 GCF_964263955.1 Coregonus lavaretus | reverse complement strand
CAAAGGTACCTAAAGACTCTCAGACCATGAGAAACAAGACTCTCTGATCTGATGAAACCAAGATTGAACTCTTTGGCCTGAATGCCAAGCGTCACGTCTGGAGGAAACAAGGCACCACCCCTAAGGTGAAGCATGGTGTTGGCAGCATCAAGCTTTGAGGATGTTTTACAGCGTCATTGAGATTAGTCAGGTTTGAGGGAAAGATGAACGAAGCAAAGTACAGAGAGCTGATCTACCCCCCCCAAAAAATATATATTTTTTAAATAAATAAAATGAAATAAATAAAATAAAAATATAACAAAAACAAAAAAACGGACAAAAAATAAATTAATAATATATATATATATATATATATATATATATATATATATATATATATATATATATAGAGAGAGAGAGAGAGAGAGAGAGAGATCCTTGATGTAAACCTGCTCCAGAGCGCTCAGGACCTCAGACTGGGGTGAAGGTTCACCTTCCAACAGGACAATGACCCTAAGCACACATCCAAGACAATGCAGGAGTGGCTTCGGGACAAATCTCTGAATGGCCTTGAGTGGCTCAGCCAGAGCCCGGACTTGAACCCGATCGAACATCTCTGGAGAGAGCTGAAAGTAGCTGTGCAGTGACGCTCCCCATCCAACCTGACAGAGCTTGAGAGGATCTGCAGAGAAGAATGGGAGAAACTCCCCAAATACAGGTGTGCCAAGCTTGTAGCGTCATACCCAAGAAGACTCGAGGCTGTCATCGCTGCCAAAGGTGCTTTAACAAAGTACTGAGTAGTAAAGGGTCTGAATACTTCTGTAAATATAATATTTCCGTTTTTTATTTTTTTATTTTTTTTATTTGGTGGCCTCACTAGTATAGTGAAATGTAAAGTACCAGTCAAAAATTTGGACACACCTACTCATTCCAGGGTTTTCTTTATTTTTAGTGTGTGTGTGTGTGTGTGTGTGTGTGTGTTTGTGTGTGTGTGTGTGTGTGTGTGTGTGTGTGTGTGTGTGTGTGTCTGTGTGTGTGTGTGTGTCTGTGTGTGTGTGTGTCTGTGTGTGTGTGTCTGTGTGTGTGTGTATTGAGAGGATGATGAGATGAGCCTACAGTGTGTGAGTGAAATATGTGCTGATTGCCTGATAAGATCTAATATTAATATATATAGTAATATATCTAATTTAACATATGATCTAATCTTATACAGTACCAGTCAAAAGTTTGGACACACATACTCATTCAAGGATTTCTCTTCATTTTGACTATTTTCTACATTGTAGAATAATAGTGAAGACATCAAAACTATGAAATAACACATATGGAATCATGTAGTAACCAAAGAAGTGTTAAACAAATCAAAATATATTTTATGTTTCAAATTCTTCAAATAGCCACCCTTTGCCTTGATGACAGCTTTGCACACTCTTGGCATTCTTTCAACCAGCTTCATGAGGTAGTCACCTGGAATGCATTTCAATTAACAGGTGTGCCTTGTTAAAAGTTAACTTGTGGAATTTCTTTCCTTCTCAATGCGTTTGAGCCAATCAGTTGTGTTGTGACAAGGTAGGGGGTGGTATACAGAAGATAGCCCTATTTGGTAAAAGACCAAGTCCATATTATGGCAAGAACAGCTCAAATAGTTCGTCATTACTTTAAGACATGAAGGTCAGTCAATATGGAAAACTTCAAGAACTTAGGAAAGTTCCTTCAAGCGCAGTCGCAAAAACCATTTAGTAGTGACTGTATAATCACAGTGTAAATACACCAAGCCATTAATACACCAAGGTAGTTACCACGTGAAACACTAAACCTGTGTAAGTTCACATAAAGCATGACTAAACATTCCACAAGCAGTATAGAGCGAAGCTTCACGCTAAAAGCTATGCATCCTCACACGATCCAACAACCCATTCCCTTTTGTAGTGCACTACTTTTGTCCAGAGCCCCTATGTGCCCTGGTCAAAAGTAGTGCTACACTACATAGGGAATAGGGTGCCATTTGGGACATGTGTTATGGCATCAGTGGTTACTGAAGGGATGTTGAAAGATAAATTGTTCCTCTTTAAAGTTTTTTTGATGATCAAGAGCAGTGGCCACCAACCTTTTCTGAATCAAGATCACTTTCGCAGTCAAAAAGCAAGCAGAGATCTATCGCTCAGATTTCTCTTTTAACATAACTTTAAAAATGTAACATTAACCTGTTAAAAACAGTTCTGTAGGAATGGGGTTTGTGCAGTAAGACTGATACATTATCACAGCATATTGGCTACATGCTCGGCCTGACAATATTGTTCTTCTCAGACCATATTATAAAACTCCAGATTTCATAACAAAATAGATCAGTTGGTGTAGCACGTGCGAGACACAGCATGAGCATTAATTGAAATAATTAGCAAATCATTCGCTTTTTTTTATTTTACTGGACCCCCTGGTACCTGCATCTGATGGTCATGGTGCTTTCAAGACAACTGGGAACTCTGAAAAAAACAAGGTCAAATCATGATGTCCGTGATCTTCAGGTCGGAGCTCTAGAAAGACGAGTTCGAGTTGGATGACCGTTCAAAACTATTTTTTTCCCAGTCGTAGCTCGTTTTTTTCTCCCCAAGTTCCCATTTGTCTTGAACGTAGCATTAGCCTGAGCGGAGGGAGAGAGAAGAAGAAGTCCCTGCTCTCCGCCTCTCATGGTCCCAGTTCTCCGCCTCTCATGGTCCCTGCTCTCCGCCTCTCATGGTCCCTGCTCTCCGCCTCTCATGGTCCCTGCTCTCCGCCTCTCATGGTCCCTGCTCTCCGCCTCTCATGGTCCCTGCTCTCCGCCTCTCATGGTCTCTGTTCTCCGCCTCTCATGGTCCCTGCTCTCCGCCTCTCATGGTCCCTGCTCTCCGCCTCTCATGGTCTCTGTTCTCCGCCTCTCATGGTCCCTGCTCTCCGCCTCTCATGGTCCCTGCTCTCCGCCTCTCATGGTCTCTATTCTCCGCCTCTCATGGTCCCTGCTCTCCGCCTCTCATGGTCCCTGCTCTCCGCCTCTCATGGTCCCTGCTCTCCGCCTCTCATGGTCCCTGCTCTCCGCCTCTCATGGTCTCTGCTCTCCGCCTCTCATGGTCCCTGCTCTCCGCCTCTCATGGTCTCTGCTCTCCGCCTCTCATGGTCCCTGCTCTCCGCCTCTCATGGTCTCTATTCTCCGCCTCTCATGGTCCCTGCTCTCCGCCTCTCATGGTCTCTGCTCTCCGCCTCTCATGGTCCCTGCTCTCCGCCTCTCATGGTCCCTGCTTCTGCGGTGAGACTGATCAGAGAGGTGACACCGTGTTCCACCTGATGGCGAAACTTGAGTCGCACCGCATCCGCCAAATACGGATGCTCCTACGTTGTTCCTATGACCAGGGAAAGTGAAATATTCCTCGATATTAAAATAGACATGACGAGCTGGTAATAATAATAAAATGCGGGTCTATCGATACACTTGGCTACTCAGTCATTGCAGCTGCAGCGCTAGAGGAAGTAGGGACAAGTGTGTTTTATGTTTTGTAATAGTGTTGAATAAAACCAGTGTTGACAGAGGTGAATATAAACTCACTCATAAAACCAGCAGCTCTTTGCTGTATTCTTTGACAGTTTCTCTCTGGTCATGGTTTTAAAGGTTATGAAATCTCACGTCGGCTAGTATCAAACTTTGCTGTGGCCACGGTAACGTTTGATACTAGCCGACGTGAGATTTCATTGTGTAAGCTGTAGGCATGGTAATTTGAGCTATCCGATTGGCCAGTGCAGTAGGCGCACTTGATTTAGCCACAGCTCTCCCGGGTAGGCGGAGTTTGTCTTTTCAGACAAATGAAATGGTTCAAAATAGAAACCCTTTGTCTACCCAGTGCACAGGGCTTCTAGATCAAGTGTACCTAACACCAACAGGGCTTCTAGATCAAGTGTACCTACCACCAACAGGGCTTCTGATTCAAGTGTACTTAACACCAACAGGGCTTCTAAATCAAGTGTACCTAACACCAACAGGGCTTCTAAATCAAGGGTACCTACCACCAACAGGGCTTCTGATTCAAGTGTACCTAACACCAACAGGGCTTCTAAATCTAGTGTACCTAACACCAACAGGGCTTCTGATTCAAGTGTACCTAACACCAACAGGGCTTCTAAATCTAGTGTACTTAACACCAACAGGGCTTCTAAATCTAGTGTACCTAACACCAACAGGGCTTCTAAATCTAGTGTACCTAACACCAACAGGGCTTCTAAATCTAGTGTACCTAACACCAACAGGGCTTCTAAATCTAGTGTACCTAACACCAACAGGGCTTCTAAATCTAGTGTACCTAACACCAACAGGGCTTCTAAATCTAGTGTACATAACACCAACAGGGCTTCTAAATCTAGTGTACCTAACACCAACAACGCAACACAAACAAAAGGGACAAAAACACAAGCCCTTTATTGTTGTCTTTTCTACAGGAATGTTCGGTGATCGGCTAGGAATGCCTTGAAGATCGCGATCGACCGGTTGGTGACCACTGATGGAGAGGATGAGGAGCGGTAGAGGAGGGTGAGTGTACTCCGGTCGGTTGGTCGGACGGGCGGGCTCTCTCTCTCTCTCTCTGTCGCTCTTTCTCTGGCTTGACATTCAACATACCAGTACAGAACTCCATGTCCATTCCTATGATGAGTTGGAGATTTACACAAAGGTTTAGGTGCTCTGATCTCAAGTTAAGTTTCTTCCCCATCTCTCCCCCCGTATCCTTCACTATGTCAGCAGGGTCCAGAATCTCTCTATCTTCTCTGTCTGTCTCTCTCTCTCTCCCCTCTCTCTTGCTCTCCCTCTTTCTCATGTCAGTCTGTTTAAGAGGTATGACTGGAGAAACAAGGCTAGGTGGTAACATAACCAACCGTTAAACAATGTGACCGAGATGTTAAACTGAGGAGAGGAGACATGACAGAACAATGACTCCCTAGTACCTCCCCCCACATCGGATACATGCCCAGACCTGTTTTGGAATGGGTTTCCTTAGACACAGTTACTAGGGTAACGGGGGTTCTATGTGTTGGGCCAGTGCGGTGGTGTCTGAACAGGTGGACTCATTCTAGGGTTCTCTAAGGACAGGTGACAATGCAGTCTGCTGCAGAGGTGACGTAGCTACCTTGGGTCTGACAGACAGGTAAATGGATGGGGTCCTGTAGGAGGGAGGATGGTCTTTTCTCTACTACAGAAGTAGCAGTCCAACACAGGTATGTAGCAGTCCAACACAGGTATGTAGCAACCCAACACAGGTATGTAGCAACCCAACACAGGTATGTAGAAGTCCAACACAGGTATGTAGCAATCTAACACAGGTATGTAGCAACCCAACACAGGTACGTAGCAGCCCAACACAGGTATGTAGCAGTCCAACACAGGTATGTAGCAGTCCAACACAGGTATGTAGCAACCCAACACAGGTATGTAGCAATCCAACACAGGTATGTAGCAGTCCAACACAGGTATGTAGCAACCCAACACAGGTATGTAGCAACCCAACACAGGTATGTAGCAACCCAACACAGGTATGTAGCAACCCAACACAGGTATGTAGAAGTCCAACACAGGTATGTAGCAATCTAACACAGGTATGTAGCAACCCAACACAGGTACGTAGCAGCCCAACACAGGTATGTAGCAACCCAACACAGGTATGTAGCAGTCCAACACAGGTATGTAGCAACCCAACACAGGTATGTAGCAACCCAACACAGGTATGTAGCAGTCCAACACAGGTATGTAGCAGTCCAACACAGGTATGTAGCAGTCCAACACAGGTATGTAGCAGTCCAACACAGGTATGTAGCAACCCAACACAGGTATGTAGCAACCCAACACAGGTATGTGGCAACCCAACACAGGTATGTAGAAGTCCAACACAGGTATGTAGCAATCTAACACAGGTATGTAGCAACCCAACACAGGTACGTAGCAGCCCAACACAGGTATGTAGCAACCCAACACAGGTATGTAGCAGTCCAACACAGGTATGTAGCAACCCAACACAGGTATGTAGCAACCCAACACAGGTATGTAGCAGTCCAACACAGGTATGTAGCAGTCCAACACAGGTATGTAGCAGTCCAACACAGGTATGTAGCAGTCCAACACAGGTATGTAGCAACCCAACACAGGTATGTAGCAACCCAACACAGGTATGTAGCAACCCAACACAGGTATGTAGCAGTCCAACACAGGTATGTAGCAGTCCAACACAGGTATGTAGCAGTCCAACACAGGTATGTAGCAACCCAACACAGGTATGTAGCAACCCAATACAGGTATGTAGCAGTCCAACACAGGTATGTAGCAGTCCAACACAGGTATGTAGCAACCCAACACAGGTATGTAGCTACCCAACACAGGTATGTAGAAGTCCAACACAGGTATGTGGCAACCCAACACAGGTATGTAGCAACCCAACACAGGTATGTAGCAACCCAACACAGGTATGTAGCAGTCCAACACAGGTATGTGGCAACCCAACACAGGTATGTAGCAACCCAACACAGGTATGTAGCAACCCAACACAGGTATGTAGCACCCCAACACAGGTATGTGGCAGCCCAATACAGGTACGTAGCAACCCAACACAGGTATGTAGCAACCCAATACAGGTATGTAGCAGTCCAACACAGGTATGTGGCAGTCCAACACAGGTATGTAGCAACCCAACACAGGTATGTAGCAACCCAACACAGGTATGTGGCAGCCCAATACAGGTACGTAGCAGTCCAACACAGGTATGTAGCAGTCCAACACAGGTATGTAGCAACCCAACACAGGTATGTAGCAACCCAACACAGGTATGTAGCAACCCAATACAGGTACGTAGCAGTCCAACACAGGTATGTGGCAACCCAACACAGGTATGTAGCAACCCAACACAGGTATGTGGCAACCCAACACAGGTATGTAGCAACCCAACACAGGTATGTAGCAACCCAACACAGGTACGTAGCAGTCCAACACAGGTATGTAGCAACCCAATACAGGTACGTAGCAACCCAATACAGGTACGTAGCAGTCCAACACAGGTATGTAGCAACCCAACACAGGTATGTAGAATTCCAACACAGGTATGTAGCAGTCCAACACAGGTATGTAGCAGTCCAACACAGGTATGTAGAAGTCCAACACAGGTATGTAGCAACCCAACACAGGTACAGTGGGGAGAACAAGTATTTGATACACTGCCTAAAACAAAAATCCAGAAAATCACATTATATGATTTTTAAGTAATTAATTTGCATTTTATTGCATGACAGAAGTATTTGATACATCAGAAAAGCAGAACTTAATATTTGGTACAGAAATCTTTTTTTGCAATTACAGAGATCATACGTTTCCTGTAGGTCTTGACCAGGTTTGCACACACTGCTGCAGGGATTTTGGCCCACTCCTCCATACAGACCTTCTCCAGATCCTTCAGGTTTTGGGGCTGTCGCTAGGCAATACGGACTTTCAGCTCCCTCCAAAGATTTTCTATTGGGTTCAGGTCTGGAGACTGGCTAGGCCACTCCAGGACCTTGAGATGCTTCTTACGGAGCCACTCCTTAGTTGCCCTGGCTGTGTGTTTCGGGTCGTTGTCATGCTGGAAGACCCAGCCACCACCAATCTTCAATGCTCTTACTGAGGGAAGGAGGTTGTTGGCCAAGATCTTGCGATACATGGCCCCATCCATCCTCCCCTCAATACGGTGCAGTCGTCCTGTCCCCTTTGTAGAAAAACATCCCCAAAGAATGATGTTTCCACCTCCATGCTTCACGGTTGGGATGGTGTTCTTGGGGTTGTACTCATCCTTCTTCTTCCTCCAAACACGGCGAGTGGAGTTTAGACCAAAAAGCTCTATTTTTGTCTCATCAGACCACATGACCTTCTCCCATTCCTCCTCTGGATCATCCAGATGGTCATTGGCAAACTTCAGACGGGCCTGGACATGCGCTGGCTTGAGCAGGGGGACCTTGCGTGCGCTGCAGTATTTTAATCCATGACGGCGTAGTGTGTTACTAATGGTTTTCTTTGAGACTGTGGTCCCAGCTCTCTTCAGGTCATTGACCAGGTCCTGCCGTGTAGTTCTGGGCTGATCCCTCACCTTCCTCATGATCATTGATGCCCCACGAGGTGAGATCTTGCATGGAGCCTCAGACCGAGGGTGATTGACCGTTATCTTGAACTTCTTCCACTTTCTAATAATTGCGCCAACAGTTGTTGCCTTCTCACCAAGCTGCTTGCCTATTGTCCTGTAGCCCATCCCAGCCTTGTGCAGGTCTACAATTTTATCCCTGATGTCCTTACACAGCTCTCTGATCTTGGCCATTGTGGAGAAGTTGGAGTCTGTTTGATTGAGTGTGTGGACAGGTGTCTTTTATACAGGTAACGAGTTCAAACAGGTGCAGTTAATACAGGTAATAAGTGGAGAACAGGAGGGCTTCTTAAAGAAAAACTAACAGGTCTGTGAGAGCCGGAATTCTTACTGGTTGGTAGGTGATCAAATACTTATGTCATGCAATAAAATGCAAATTAATTACTTAAAAATCATACAATGTGATTTTCTGGATTTTTGTTTTAGATTCCGTCTCTCACAGTTGAAGTGTACCTATGATAAAAATTACAGACCTCTACATGCTTTGTAAGTAGGAAAACCTGCAAAATCGGCAGTGTATCAAATACTTGTTCTCCCCACTGTATGTAGCAACCCAACACAGGTACGTAGCAACCCAACACAGGTACGTAGCAGTCCAACACAGGTATGTAGCAGTCCAACACAGGTATGTAGCAGTCCAACACAGGTATGTAGCAGTCCAACACAGGTACGTAGCAGTCCAACACAGGTATGTATTAGTCCAACACAGGTATGTGGCAGCCCAACACAGGTATGTAGCAGTCCAACACAGGTATGTAGCAGTCCAACACAGGTATGTAGCAACCCAACACAGGTATGTGGCAGTCCAACACAGGTATGTAGCAACCCAACACAGGTATGTGGCAGTCCAACACAGGTACGTAGCAACCCAACACAGGTACGTAGCAGTCCAACACAGGTATGTAGCAGTCCAACACAGGTATGTAGCAGTCCAACACAGGTATGTAGCAGTCCAACACAGGTATGTAGCAGTCCAACACAGGTATGTAGCAAAACAACACAGGTATGTAGCAAAACAACACAGGTATGTAGCAGTCAAACACAGGTATGTAGCATACTGTGATGATTATCCTCTCGCAAAAAAAAAAGGAATTGGTTGATTTGATAGAACAGAGCAAATGTGAATGTAACTAGACTTAAAATGTGTGTGTGTGTGTGTGTGTGTGTGTGTGTATGTGTGTGTGTGTGTGTGAAAGAGAGAGAGATAGTGTGTGTATGTGTATGTGTATGTGTGTGTGTTTGTGTGTGTGGGCTGTTGGCTGTTGCTGGGTGTACAGGTTTCAGGACGGCAGCAGACAACCTGTAGTCAGTCTCCTCTCAGACAACATGGAATGCCTGTCAGCAAGATGGGGTTACAATACCTCCTTACATATACACACACACAAACACACACACACCTTGCGCCTGACGCCATGGATCAGGTTATCGAAAGGAAACTGTCATTTAATGTTGATCTATCCATTTTCCTTTTTCCCCCCGCACTCCCTCTCTGTCCCTCTCTCTCCCTCTCTGACCCTCTCTGTCTCTCTCTCTCCCTCTCTGTCCCGCTCTGTCCCTCTCTCCCTCTGTCTGTTTCTGACATCCTCTGTCTCGCCCTGTCCCTCTCTCCCTCCTATGTCTCTCTCTGCCCCTCTCTGTCCTCCTCTGTCTCCCTCTCCCTCTCTCTCTCCCTCCATCTCTGTCCCTCCCTCTTCCATCTCTGTCCCTCTCTCTCCCTCTCTGTCCCCCTCTCTCCCTGTCTCCCTCTGTCTCTCTCTGTCCCTCTCTCCCTCTCTCTGTCCCGCTCTGTCCCTCTCTCCCTCCTCTGTCTCTCCCTGCCCCTCTCTGTCCTCCTCTGTCTCCCTCTCCCTCTCTCTCTCCCTCCATCTCTGTCCCTCCCTCTTTCTATCTCTGTCTCTCTCTCTATTGAGACCAGGGTGTGTGTCACTAGGGTGGGACAATAGCAGAGGCTGGTAGTCTAAAGACATGAAGAAATCATCTATTGTAGAAGTACTAAGGACCATAGCCCTAGGGCCCTAGGGGAAGAGGATATGTCTACTGTACATTATAGGTGGTTCTGATGTGTGTGTGTGTGTGTGTGTGTGTGTTTGTGTGTGTGTGTGTGTGTATGTGTGTGTGTGTGTGTGTGTATATGTGTGTGTGTGTGTGTGTGTGTGTGTGTGTGTGTGTATGTGTGTGTGTGTGTGTGTGTGTGTGTATATATGTGTGTGTGTGTGTGTGTGTGTGTGTAGGCCGTCTCTTCTGTTCTCTTCTCTTTCTTTATACACCAGTGATGTATCCATCTCTCCATTCCATCTCTCAGTGATGTATCCATCAATCCATCCATTCCCTCTCTCAGTGATGTATCCATCTATCCATTCCTTCTCTCAGTGATGTATCCATCAATCCATTCCTTCTCTCAGTGATGTATCCATCTTTCCATTCCCTCTCTCAGTGATGTATCCATCTTTCCATTCCTTCTCTCAGTGATGTATCCATCTATCTATGTGTGGTAGCGTGGTAGTGTGGTAGTGTGGTAACGTGGTAGTGTGGTAGTGTAGTAGCGTGGTAGTGTGGTAGTGTGGTAGTGTGGTAGTGTAGTAGCGTGGTAGTGTGGTAGTGTGGTAGTGTGGTAGTGTGGTAGTGTAGTAGTGTGGTAGTGTGGTAGTGTGGTAGCGTGGTAGTGTGGTAGTGTAGTAGCGTGGTAGCGTGGTAGTGTGGTAGTGTGGTAGTGTGGTAGTGTGGTAACGTGGTAGTGTAGTAGCGTGGTAGTGTGGTAGTGTGGTAGTGTGGTAGTGTGGTAGCGTGGTAGTGTGGTAGTGTGGTAGTGTGGTAGTGTGGTAGTGTGGTAGCGTGGTAGTGTAGTAGTGTGGTAGTGTGGTAGTGTGGTAGTGTGGTAGCGTGGTAGCGTTGTAGTGTGGTAGTGTGGTAGCGTGGTAGCGTGGTAGTGTGGTAGCGTGGTAGTGTGGTAGCGTGGTAGCGTGGTAGTGTGGTAGTGTGGTAGCGTGGTAGCGTGGTAGCGTGGTAGTGTTGAGCAGGTAGTGTGGTGCGGGGAGCAGGAACAGGCCGGACCGGGCTGGCGACGCGCACCACTGGCTTGGTGCGGGGAACAGGCCGGACCGGGCTGGCGACGTGCACCACTGGCTTGGTGCGGGGAGCAGGAACAGGCCGGACCGGGCTGACGATGCGCACCACTGCCTTGATGTGGGGAGCAGGAACAGGCCGGACCGGGCTGACGATGCGCACCACTGGCTTGGTGCGGGGAGCAGGAACAGGCCGGACCGGGCTGGCGACGCGCACCACTGGCTTGGTGCGGGGAGCAGGAACAGGCCGGACCGGGCTGACGACGCGCACCACTGCCTTGGTGCGGGGAGCAGGAACAGGCCGGACCGGGCTGACGACGCGCACCACTGGCTTGGTGCGTGGAGCAGGAACAGGCCGGACATGGCTGGCGACGCGCACCACTGGCTTGGTGCGGGGAGCAGGAACAGGCCGGACCGGGCTGGCGACGCGCACCACTGGATTGGTGCGTGGAGCAGGAACAGGCCGGACCGGGCTGACGACGCGCACCACTGGCTTGGTGCGGGGAGCAGGAACAGGCCGGACCGGGCTGACGACGCGCACCACTGGCTTGGTGCGGGGAGCAGGAACAGGCCGGACCGGGCTGACGATGCGCACCACTGCCTTGGTGTGGGGAGCAGGAACAGGCCGGACCGGGCTGACAACGCGCACCACTGGCTTGGTGCGGGGAGCAGGAACAGGCCGGACCGGGCTGGCGACGCGCACCACTGGCTTGGTGCGGGGAGCAGGAACAGGCCGGACCGGGCTGACGACGCGCACCACTGCCTTGGTGCGGGGAGCAGGAACAGGCCGGACCGGGCTGACGACGCGCACCACTGGCTTGGTGCGTGGAGCAGGAACAGGCCGGACATGGCTGGCGACGCGCACCACTGGCTTGGTGCGGGGAGCAGGAACAGGCCGGACCGGGCTGGCGACGCGCACCACTGGATTGGTGCGTGGAGCAGGAACAGGCCGGACCGGGCTGACGACGCGCACCACTGGCTTGGTGCGGGGAGCAGGAACAGGCCGGACCGGGCTGACGACGCGCACCACTGGCTTGGTGCGGGGAGCAGGAACAGGCCGGACCGGGCTGACGACGCGCACTACTGGCTTGGTGCGGGGAGCAGGAACAGGCCGGACCGGGCTGGCGACGCGCACTACTGGCTTGGTGCGGGGAGCAGGAACAGGCTGGACCGGGCTGGCGACGCGCACCACTGGCTTGGTGCATGGAGCAGGAACAGGCCGGACCGGGCTGACGACGCGCACCACTGGCTTGGTGCGGGGAGCAGGAACAGGCCGGACCGGGCTGATGACGCGCACCACTGGCTTGGTGCGGGGAGCAGGAACAGGCCGGACCGGGCTGGCGACGCACACCACTGGCTTGGTGCGGGGAGCAGGAACAGGCCGGACCGGGCTGACGACGCGCACCACTGCCTTGGTGCGGGGAGCAGGAACAGGCCGGACCGGGCTGGCGACGCGCACCACTTGCTTGGTGCATGGAGCAGGAACAGGCCGGACCGGGCTGACGACGCGCACCACTGGCTTGGTGCGGGGAGCAGGAACAGGCCGGACCGGGCTGACGACGCGCATCACTGGCTTGGTGCGGGGAGCAGGAACAGGCCGGACCGGGCTGACGACGCGCACCACTGGCTTGGTGCGGGGAGCAGGAACAGGCCGGACCGGGCTGACGACGCGCACTACTGGCTTGGTGCGGGGAGCAGGAACAGGCCGGACCGGGCTGACGACGCGCACCACTGGCTTGGTGCGGGGAGCAGGAACAGGCCGGACCGGGCTGATGACGCGCACCACTGGCTTGGTGCGGGGAGCAGGAACAGGCCGGACCGGGCTGGCGACGCACACCACTGGCTTGGTGCGGGGAGCAGGAACAGGCCGGACCGGGCTGACGACGCGCACCACTGCCTTGGTGCGGGGAGCAGGAACAGGCCGGACCGGGCTGGCGACGCGCACCACTTGCTTGGTGCATGGAGCAGGAACAGGCCGGACCGGGCTGACGACGCGCACCACTGGCTTGGTGCGGGGAGCAGGAACAGGCCGGACCGGGCTGACGACGCGCATCACTGGCTTGGTGTGGGGAGCAGGAACAGGCCGGACCGGGCTGACGACGCGCATCACTGGCTTGGTGCGGGGAGCAGGAACAGGCCGGACCGGGCTGACGACGCGCACCACTGGCTTGGTGCGGGGAGCAGGAACAGGCCGGACCGGGCTGACGACGCGCACTACTGGCTTGGTGCGGGGAGCAGGAACAGGCCGGACCGGGCTGACGACGCGCACCACTGGCTTGGTGCGGGGAGCAGGAACAGGCCGGACCGGGCTGATGACGCGCACCACTGGCTTGGTGCGGGGAGCAGGAACAGGCCGGACCGGGCTGGCGACGCACACCACTGGCTTGGTGCGGGGAGCAGGAACAGGCCGGACCGGGCTGACGACGCGCACCACTGCCTTGGTGCGGGGAGCAGGAACAGGCCGGACCGGGCTGGCGACGCGCACCACTTGCTTGGTGCATGGAGCAGGAACAGGCCGGACCGGGCTGACGACGCGCACCACTGGCTTGGTGCGGGGAGCAGGAACAGGCCGGACCGGGCTGACGACGCGCATCACTGGCTTGGTGTGGGGAGCAGGAACAGGCCGGACCGGGCTGACGACGCGCACCACTGGCTTGGTGCGGGGAGCAGGAACAGGCCGGACCGGGCTGGCGACGCGTACCACTGGCTTGGTGCGGGGAGCAGGAACATGGCGGACCGGGCTGGGAACACGCACCATAGGCTTGGTGCGGGGAGCCGGAACGGGCCGGACCGGACTGGGAACACGCACCATATGCTTGGTGTGGGAAGCAGGAACGGGCCGGAACGGACTGTGGAAGCGGACTGGAGGTCTGGAGCGGAGAGCTGATACAACCCGTCCTGGCTGAATGCTTACTTCCCCAAGATATGTGTGAGGCATCAGCACAGGACGTACAGGGCTGTGCACTCGTACTGGTGCTACAGCACGTGGCACTGGCGCAGGATATACGGGACCAAGGAGGGGTACTGGAGGCCACGAGCGTTGAGCCGGCACACTCCATCCTGGCTGCATGCCCACCTTAGCACGACATGTGCGTGGTGCTAGCACAGGACGTACAGGACTGTGCCGGAACGCTCGCGGCACAGTACGTGGCTCCGCATAACACGGAGCCTGCCCAGTCTCACGCTTTCTAGCCTGAGTACGGGGAGTTGGCTCTGCTCTAACTCTAGGCTCCGCCAAACACCCCTTTAGCCCCCCCAAAAAGTTTTATTGGGGCTGTCTCTCGGGCTTCCTCCTCGGCCGGTACCCTCTGCGTTGCCGCTGCTCCTCTCTGTAGCGCGCCTCCACAGTCTCCCCCCAGGGACGACGATCCATTCCGGCCTGAATCTCCTCCCAAATCCAGGATCCCTTCCCGTCCAGGATCTCCTCCCAGGTCCAGGCATTCTGTTCCTGGACACGCTGCTTGGTCCTTTGATGGTGGTATCTTCTGTCACGATCGTTATTAGACACGGACCAAGGCGCAGCGTAGTAAGCGTACATACTTTTATTCGAACTTAATACACGATACAAAACAACAAAACAAACGATACGTGAAGTCCTAGGTTATACACCAAAACAAACCTTACGGAACAAGATCCCACAAACAACAGTGCCAAACAAGCTGCCTAAGTATGGGCCCCAATCAGAGACAACGAGAATCAGCTGCCTCTGATTGGGAACCACCCTGGTCAACATAGAAAACACGAACTAGAACAAAACATAGAAAATCACACATAGAAAATCCACACCCAGAGCCAGGGCGTGACACAGACGTTTCTTGTAGTTGGCCACCAGGTTTCCACACATCTCAGGAGGGATTTTGTTCCACTCCTCTTTGCAGATCTTCTCCAAGTCATTAAGGTTTCAAAGCTGACGTTTGGCAACTCGAACCTTCAGCTCCCTCCACAGATTATCTATGGGATTAAGGTCTGGAGACTGGCTAGGCCACTCCAGGACCTTAATGTGCTTCTTCTTGAGCCACTCCTTGGTTGCCTTGGCCGTGTGTTTTGGGTCATTGTCATGCTGGAATACCCATCCACGACCCATTTTCAATGCCCTGGCTGAGGGAAGGAGGTTCTCACCCAAGATTTGACGGTACATGGCCCCGTCCATCGTCCCTTTGATGCGGTGAAGTTTTCCTGTCCCCTTAGCAGAAAAACACCCCCAAAGCATAATGTTTCCACCTCCATGTTTGACGGTGGGGATGGTGTTCTTGGGGTCATAGGCTGCATTCCTCCTCCTTCAAACACGGCGAGTTGAGTAGATGCCAAAGAGCTCCATTTTGGTCTCATCTGACAACAACACTTTCACCCAGTTCTCCTCTGAATCATTCAGATGTTCATTGGCAAACTTCAGACAGCCCTGTATATGTGCTTTCTTGAGCAGGGGGACCTTGCGGGTGCTGCAGGATTTCAGTCCTTCACGGCGTATAGTGTGTTACCAATTGTTTTCTTGGTGACTATGGTCCCAGCTGCCTTGAGATCATTGACAAGATCCTCCCATGTAGTTCTGGGCTGATTCCTCACTGTTCTCACGATCATTGCAACTCCACGAGGTGAGATCTTGCATGGAGCCCCAGGCCAAGGGAGATTGACAGGACTTTTGTGTTTCTTCCATTTGCGAATAATCGCACCAACTGTTGTCACTTTCTCACCAAGCTGGTTGGCGATGGTGTTGTAGCCCATTCCAGCCTTGTGTAGGTCTACAATCTTGTCCCTGACATCCTTGGAGAGCTCTTTGGTCTTGGCCATGGTAGAGAGTTTGGAATCTGATTGATTGATTGCTTCTGTGGACAGGTGTCTTTTATACAGGTAACAAACGGAGATTAGGAGCACTCCCTTTAAGAGTGTGCTCCTAATCTCAGCTCATTACCTTTATAAAAGACACCTGGGAGCCAGAAATCTTTCTGATTGAGAGGGGGTCAAATACTTATTTCCTTCATTAAAATGCCAATCTATTTATAACATTTTTGACATGCGTTTTTCTGGATTTTTTTGTTGTTATTCATCTCTCACTGTTCAAATAAATTTACCATTAAAATTATAGACTGATCATTTCTTTGTCAGTGGGCAAATGTACAAAATCAGTAGGGGATAAAATAATTTTTTCTCTCACTGTAAGCATTTCACTGTTAGTCTACGAAGCATGTGACGAATACAATTTCATTTGATTTGATTTAAAGGGGAAGTGCACCCGCTGATTTGGCCTAGTTTTTTGGCTTGCTCCTCAAGAAATGCTGGAAGCCATGACAGTAGCCAAATGTGATTTGGCTTGGGGGTGTGGTTTGATGTGCCACCACCAAGACACACCCATCTGTCAGAACCTTGCCCGCTGCTATTTCCCCTCACTCAATCACAACAAACAAACCTCCTGCAGGTTGAGTTCAATAACTACAGGCAGATGTATGGCGAGATGTCGGAAGGAAGCTTTGAATAGGTCAGTAGCCTACAGAGTAATATGAGAAGAATGCAATTGCTGAATTTATGTAGATATTCTAAACTAAACTAAGTGTTTTGATAACTTTCAAATGTAGTAACAGGTCCATGTAGAATTAACAACCCTTTCCACAACACCATAGAAGCAGTGTTCTGATAATATAACAAAGTGAACCTTTCATTTTTCATTGTCTTTCCCAGCCGATACAGATACTGTGACTATCAACATTTAGACTGGTGGTAAAGGGGTTACCTTGGTAACATGTCAGAGTGGTCATACCTTCCTGTCTGGTGGTAATGCGGTTACCTTGGTAACATGTCAGAGTGGTCATACCTTCCTGTCTGGTGGTAATAGGGTTACCTTGGTAACATGTCAGAGTGGTCATACCTTCCTGTCTGGTGGTAATGGGGTTACCTTGGTAACATGTCAGAGTGGTCATACCTTCCTGTCTGGTGGTAATGGGGTTACCTTGGTAACATGTCAGAGTGGTCATACCTTCCTGTCTGGTGGTAATGGGGTTACCTTGGTAACATGTCAGAGTGGTCATACCTTCCTGTCTGGTGGTAATGGGGTTACCTTGGCAACATGTCAGAGTTGTCATACCTTCCTGTGTGGTGGTAATGGGGTTACCTTGGTAACATGTCAGAGTTGTCATACCTTCCTGTCTGGTGGCAATGGGGTTACCTTGGTAACAGGTCAGAGTGGTCATACCTTCCTGTCTGGTGGTAATGGGGTTACCATGGTAACATGTCAGAGTGGTCATACCTTCCTGTCTGGTGGTAATGGGGTTACCTTGGTAACATGTCAGAGTGGTCATACCTTCCTGTGTGGTGGTAATGGGGTTACCTTGGTAACATGTCAGAGTGGTCATACCTTCCTGTCTGGTGGTAATGGGGTTACCTTGGTAGCATGTCAGAGTGGTCATACCTTCCTGTCTGGTGGTAATGGGGTTACCATGGTAACATGTCAGAGTGGTCATACCTTCCTGTCTGGTGGTAATGGGGTTACCTTGGTAACATGTCAGAGTGGTCATACCTTCCTGTCTGGTGGTAATGGGGTTACCTTGGTAACATGTCAGAGTGGTCATACCTTCCTGTCTGGTGGTAATGGGGTTACCTTGGTAACATGTCAGAGTGGTCATACCTTCCAGTCTGGTGGTAATGGGGTTACCTTGGTAACATGTCAGAGTGGTCATACCTTCCTGTCTGGTGGTAATGGGGTTACCTTGGTAACAGGTCAGAGTGGTCATACCTTCCTGTCTGGTGGTAATGGGGTTACCTTGGTAACAGGTCAGAGTGGTCATACCTTCCTGTCTGGTGGTAATGGGGTTACCTTGGCAACATGTCAGAGTTGTCATACCTTCCTGTGTGGTGGTAATGGGGTTACCTTGGTAACATGTCAGAGTTGTCATACCTTCCTGTCTGGTGGCAATGGGGTTACCTTGGTAACAGGTCAGAGTGGTCATACCTTCCTGTCTGGTGGTAATGGGGTTACCATGGTAACATGTCAGAGTGGTCATACCTTCCTGTCTGGTGGTAATGGGGTTACCTTGGTAACATGTCAGAGTGGTCATACCTTCCTGTCTGGTGGTAATGGGGTTACCTTGGTAACATGTCAGAGTGGTCATACCTTCCTGTCTGGTGGTAATGGGGTTACCTTGGTAACATGTCAGAGTGGTCATACCTTCCTGTCTGGTGGTAATGGGGTTACCATGGTAACATGTCAGAGTGGTCATACCTTCCTGTCTGGTGGTAATGGGGTTACCTTGGTAACATGTCAGAGTGGTCATACCTTCCTGTCTGGTGGTAATGGGGTTACCTTGGCAACATGTCAGAGTGGTCATACCTTCCTGTGTTGTGTCCCATATGCAACAGGAATGCAGAGGGTTTCTCCCTCCCCATATTGACTGATGCCATTCAATTCAATAATAAAAAAAGACAATACAAGTAAAAGTTGTGTCTATATGATAACTAACCCGGATTTGCAAGTTAGGTAGCTAGCTAGCTAGCATCCGGGGGCTTTGTCTGCTACCCAAAACAACATGCCTGTTCTCATAAAAGTCTATTGTGTATTTTCTAGGGGAAAATAAATGAAGGATGGTACTTGTCTACTACAAATATCGCTATGGCAGCAAATAGTAAAATGTAACAGCAAGCACTCAGTAACCTACACAGCTGGTTGCATAGTAACGGTGTCAGCGTCACTGGCCTGAATCTATTCTGTAGTTACAGTACTTTGCTTCCAAACTAGAGAAAGTTATTTTCCTCGCTATATGTTTATTGAGTGATGTAATTTTATTTCATTCACAGGCTATGTACAGAACCTGGTGGTGGTACATACATTATCAAGATGCACATTAACACACCCCCCCCCCCCTACCATATCAGGAGCTGTTCCAGAAGGCTGAGGCAGTGGCCAGACACCAGTCCCGCTTCAGAGTAATGGACGACACTTGAATCAGGTTGGTCACTTTTGATTTGACATTTTAGTCATTTAGCAGACGCTCTTATCCAGAGCAACTTACAGGAGCAGTCAGGGTTAAGTGCCTTGCTCAAGGGCACATCGACAGATTTTTCACCTAGTCGACTCGGGGATAAGAACCAGCGACCTTTCGGTTACTGGCACAACGCTCTTAACCACTAAGCTACCTGGTCAATGGTCAAAATACTATCTGTCCAGGAATTCACCTAACCACAATTGATAATGTAATCAGTGCTGTGTGTTAATGTGCGTCTTGATAATGTAATCAGTGCTGTGTGTTAATGTGCGTCTTGATAATGTAATCAGTGCTGTGTGTTAATGTGCATCTTGATAATGTAATCAGCGCTGTGTGTTAATGTGCATCTTGATAATGTAATCAGCGCTGTGTGTTAATGTGCGTCTTGATAATGTAATCAGTGCTGTGTGTTAATGTGCGTCTTGATAATGTAATCAGTGCTGTGTGTTAATGTGCGTCTTGATAATGTAATCAGTGCTGTGTGTTAATGTGCGTCTTGATAATGTAATCAGTGCTGTGTGTTAATGTGCGTCTTGATAATGTAATCAGAGCTGTGTGTTAATGTGCGTCTTGATAATGTAATCAGTGCTGTGTGTTAATGTGCATCTTGATAATGTAATCAGCGCTGTGTGTTAACGTGCGTCTTGATTATGTAATCAGCGCTGTGTGTTAATGTGCGTCTTGATAATGTAATCAGTGCTATGTGTTAATGTGTCTGATGGGACAACAAGTGATTCACCGTACAGGAAGGGAGAATATGTGCACATTGTTATATCAGGTAGAGCACGGCTTCCACAGTATGACGTGTGAAAGACGGTTTATTCTACATGGGGAACGGTTACACAGTCTTCAAAACACTTCCTTTAGAATATCTACATAACTGCTGGGTCAGTAGCTACAGAGGGTGGTATGAGAAGAAGAGGACCATCTTCCTGCATCTCACGTCCGTCTGGAGTTATTGAACTCTGCCTGTTGGACGCATGAGGCAAACTCTGTCATGTCCAGGATGGAGTGTCGTGCTCTCCGCCCCTCCTGCCACACCACCGCACCCTGTCCATAACCTGTAATACATGACGTAGATGGAAGGGGCTTCATCACCCACTGGAGACTTGAAGACAGAAGCTTACCCAGAGAGCTGTGCAGGACAGTTGTGTTAGACAGACACATAGAATGTCATTCTAGTTCTGGTTAGACAGTTGAAGTTGTACTCTACACACAACCTATTTTGATTTGCTAGGTAAGTGAAGTCAAAAAATAAATAAAATAAAAAAATAAAAAAAAGTCATAATTTCTTTATAAGCACACCGATGTCATTTTTACAGCATAAAATGTTTTGTCTTTGTAACAAACACAGTCATCGATTTTTTGTTTGTTGATAAATGGTATCTACACTCAAGCTGGGTGATGTTTGTGCAATGTCCACATGTAGCCTTCACCGGTTGTAGGGATATTAGTAGTTCTGGGATTTGTCGCCCAGGAAAGATCTAACAGCGGACAAAAAGGAGAGAGGAGACCAAACTAGCCAGTTATAGAACATTGTGTTGGCAGCCGAGCTGACTGAACACAGGGCATTCAAACTGGCAGTTGAAACTAGAGCTATCGCCAAGCTGTGCTAGCTAGCTGCTGTCAGGTTGGCTAAACACAAGGTCAGCGCAGGCTTTCGCTTACACATAGAACTGAATCAGCTGACCATCTTGAGATGGGCGAGTCAGTCAGGAGGGGAGAAGTCCTCAACTTCAAAACGTTGATATCTCCATGGCAAAGCTAACTCACTGTACTCACTACTAGCCTTGTTCGTTGTGATTGAATAATAATAAGGCAATTGAATGGCAAAGACACACCCAAGAAACACCCACATCAAACTCGTTTGCCTTCAGTCATGAAGTGATTAATACTGGAGTTCATGGAAGAGTAACGACTAATATTATGCTCTGATTAGAAAATATGCCGAAAAAAAGTCAAACAGGGAGGAGTGTGTTCCAGTTATTATTAAAGATGAATCCAGCTATTTTTTAAACTTTTCCTGTTGAAAAACAATATCCCGTGTACACACACGTAAGGGTAAAAAAATATGTTGAGCAAAATAGTGTTTTTTAGACACAAGTGCAAACTTCATGGAGTAGACCATTCAAGGAGTTGGTCTAATGGTCTGATGTGATCGACCTCCCACAATCACCCCCCCCCCCCCCCACCCCCTCCCCCACACACACACACACACAGACGGAAATGTGGTTTACCTCGAAGCAGACAGACAGGTTCCTCTTGAGGGCGATCTCATTGACCAGACTGATCTCTGACTTAGAGGCATCACTCCCCTCGTCCACCTTCTGCTCCTCAGAGCTCTAGAATCACACAGAACAACAGAACATTAAAACTCCCCTCGTCCACCTCCTTCTGCTCCTCAGAGCTCTAGAATCACACAGAACAACAGAACATTAAAACTCCCCTCGTCCACCTTCTGCTCCTCAGAGCTCTAGAATCACACAGAACAACAGAACATTAAAACTCCCCTCGTCCACCTCCTTCTGCTCCTCAGAGCTCTAGAATCACACAGAACAACAGAACATTAAAACTCCCCTCGTCCACCTCCTTCTGCTCCTCAGGGCTCTAGAACCACACAGAACAACAGAACATTAAAACTCCCCTCGTCCACCTCCTTCTGCTCCTCAGGGCTCTAGAACCACACAGAACAACAGAACAGAACATTAGCTGGGATGGGAGGGTCATATGTACAGGGACCTGGGATTGACCTGGGATTGACCTGGGATTGACCTTGGATTGACCTGGGATTGACCTGGGATTGACCTGGGATTGACCTGGGATTGACCTGGGATTGTGGGGGTTCCTGTAGTATATCACTACCTGTATTTTAAAAACACTGTCATGTCTGAATTGTACCATTTGTAACTGTACCAAACCTTGCCAAAAATGTCTACTGCTGTTTACAAGGATTGGTATTTATAAAACAATTATTGAACCAGAACATCAGAATGTCATTAGAATGTCAAAACACAATGGGAGAGCAGAGCAGTGACATTTAAAAATGTTCTAGCACTTTATCTTGTTTTCAGGCAGAATCATCTTCAGAACATCAGGACACTGAATAACTCTAACAGGAACTAATCCAGTTCCTCTCTTAAAGCGCCAGCATGCTTAGGAGAGGAGAGGAGAGGAGAGGAGAGGAGAGGAGAGGAGAGGAGAGGAGGAGGAGAGGAGAGGAGAGGAGAGGAGAGGAGGAAGGAGAGGAGAGGAGAGGAGAGGAGAGGAGAGGAGAGGAGAGGAGAGGAGAGGAGAGGAGAGGAGAGAGGAGAGGAGAGGAGA
>NW_028163017.1:0-15555 GCF_964263955.1 Coregonus lavaretus | reverse complement strand
CTCTCTCTCTCTCTCTCCCTCCCTCTGTCTCTCTCTCTGTCTCTCTCTCTCTCTCTCTCTCTCTCTCTCTCTCTCTCTCTCTATCTCTCTCTCTCTCTCTCGCTCTCGCTCTCGCTCTCGCTCTCTCTTCTCTTTCTTCTCGCTCTCTCTTCTCTTTCCTCTCTCTCTCTCTCTCTCTGTCTCTCTCTCTCTATCTCAAACAAAATTGCTTTTTAGCAAAGATACATTTCTCAAGCAAGAGTTCTGCTAGGACTGTCTGGGAGTGGTCTGAGTGAGGGGCCTAATGGGAGGGATCTGTAACTTATATCGCCTGGTGATGCAAAACAAGCTGAACTTTCAGCGAGTCTTTTCAAAACGCTCTTACAGTAAAATAGCCTTATCATCAGTTCCACCATTTCACAGTATAATTCCAACCTCATAGTGTTGAATAAAACACAGGAAAACCACAGTTTTGACTGCACTGTGAGTTAGGAACCAGCTCTGTTTAGTGAGTTAGGAACCAGCTCTGTTTAATGAGTTAGGAACCAGCTCTGTTTAATGAGTTAGGAACCAGCTCTGTTTAGTGAGTTAGGAACCAGCTCTGTTTAAGGATTTAGGAACCAGCTCTGTTTAATGAGTTAGGAACCAGCTCTGTTTAATTAGGAACCAGCTCTGTTTAATGAGTTAGGAACCAGCTCAACCAGCTCTGTTTAATGAGTTAGGAACCAGCTCTGTTTAGTGAGTTAGGAACCAGCTCTTTTTAATGAGTTAGGAACCAGCTCTGTTTAGTGAGTTAGGAACCAGCTCTGTTTAATGAGTTAGGAACCAGCTCTGTTTAATGACTTATGAACCAGCTCTGTTTAATGAGTTAGGAACCAGCTCTGTTTAGTGAGTTAGGAACCAGCTCTTTTTAATGAGTTAGGAAACAGCTCTGTTTAATGAGTTAGGAACCAGCTCTCTTTAGTGAGTTAGGAACCAGCTCTCTTTAGTGAGTTAGGAACCAGCTCTGTTTAGTGAGTTAGGAACCAGCTCTGTTTTGTGAGTTAGGAACCAGCTCTGTTTAGTGAGTTAGGAACCAGCTTTGTTTAGTGAGTTAGGAACCAGCACTGTTTAATGAGTTAGGAACCAGCTCTGTTTAATGAGTTAGGAACCAGCTCTGTTTAATGAGTTAAGAACCAGCTCTGTTTAGTGAGTTAGGAACCAACTCTGTTTAATGAGTTAGGAACCAGCTATGTTTAATGAGTTAGGAACCAGCTCTGTTTAGTGAGTTAGGAACCAGCTCTGTTTAATGAGTTAGGAACCAGCTCTCTTTAGTGAGTTAAGAACCAGCTCTGTTTAGTGAGTTAGGAACCAGCTCTGTTTAGTGAGTTTGGAACCAGCTCTGTTTAGTGAGTTAGGAACCAGCTTTGTTTAGTGAGTTAGGAACCAGCACTGTTTAATGAGTTAGGAACCAGCTCTGTTTAATGAGTTAGGAACCAGCTCTGTTTAATGAGTTAAGAACCAGCTCTGTTTAATGAGTTAAGAACCAGCTCTGTTTAATGAGTTAAGAATACTTCTTCCATTTGGAGCCCTACATCTTAATTAGCTAACGGGCCAGAGGGAGATGGAAAGCTTTAGTTAACACTTCCTCTCTTCAATCCTACGCTCTGCTCGGGTCCGCGGGCACTTCGCTAGCGTTCACAGTTCCCCCATGCATTCACACACACACACAATCACACACACACACACACACACTTGCTTTCACATAAACACACACAAAGACTGACACACACACAAATACACACACACTGACACACACACTGTTCCCCCGCTCCGACTATACGACCATGCCATCCTTGGACCGAGTGAGCCAACCTTAATTGAATCACACATCACAGAGAGAGTAATGCCAGGAGTCTGCCTGCATAAAGAGGAAGAAGATTAGAGGGAAAATGTGGAGAAAACAGTGATGATTTAGTGTCACTGACTGCACATCGCCTTCCACCTTATGCCGTCTAACATTACCAATCCCTCATCTCTTTCTGCTGCTTCCAGTTTAGAGTGGCCGCCAGCTGCAGAATCACACACACACACACACACACACACACACACACACACACACACACACACACACACACACACACACACACACTGATCCAGTGATATTAATATCCTTTATTTCTCAGCCTCTTGGCTGATGTTAACATCAGCAACCTGCATAGGAGAACATCTTAGATAGAAGTCTCACACACAAACACACACACACACACACGCATGTCCGTCTGTCCATCCGTCCGTCTGTCCGTCTGCCCGTCTGTCTGTCTGTCTGTCCGTCCATCTGCCCGTCTGTCCGTCCATCTGTCTGTCTGTCCGTCCGTTTGTCCCGCTGTCTGTCCATCTGGCTGTCCGTCGGTCTGTCCGTGTGTCCATCTGTCCGTCTGTCTGTCCATCTGTCTGTCTGTCCATCTGTCTTACTGTTGAATGATTTCAATGCTTCTTCCATGTTATCTTCTTCTTTTCTCACACAACCTTTAAAATAATTAGCTAGCTACAGATTATACAGTACCTTGCAAAAGTATTCACCCCCCTTGGCGTTTTTCCTATTTTGTTGCGTTACAACCTGTAATTTAAATTGATTTTTATTTGGATTTCATTTAATGGACATACACAAAATAGTCAAAATTGGTGAAGTGAAATGAAAAAAAAACGTGTTTCAAAAAATTCTAAAAGATTAATAATGGAAAAGTGGTGCGTGCATATGTATTCACCCCCTTTGCTATGAAGCCACTAAATAACATCTGGTGCAACCAATTACCTTCAGAAGTCACATAATTAGTTAAATAAAGTCCACCTGTGTGCAATCTAAGTGTCACATGATCTGTCACATGATCTCAGTATATATACACCTGTTCTGAAAGGCCCCAGAGTCTGCAACACCACTAAGCAAGGGGCACCACCAAGCAAGCGGCACCATGAAGACCAAGGAGCTCTCCAAACAGGTCAGGGACAAAGTTGTGGAGAAGTACAGATCAGGGCTGGGTTATAAAAAAAGATCTGAAACTTTGAACATCCCACGGAGCACCATTAAATCCATTATTAAAAAATTGAAAGAATATGGCACCACAACAAACCTGCCAAGAGAGGGCCGCCTACCAAAACTCACGGACCAGGCAAGGAAGGCATTAATCAGAGAGGCAACAAAGAGACCAAAGATAACCCTGAAGGAGCTGCAAAGCTCCACAGCGGAGATTGGAGTATCTGTCCATAGGACCACTTTAAGCCGTACACTCCACAGAGTTGGGCTTTACGGAAGAGTGGCCAGAAAAAAGCCATTGCTTAAAGAAAAAAATAAGCAAACACATTTGGTGTTCGCCAAAAGGCATGTGGGAGACTCCCCAAACATATGGAAGAAGGAACTCTGGTCAGAGACTAAAATTGAGCTTTTTGGCAATCAAGGAAAATGCTATATCTGGCGCAAACCCAACACCTCTCATCACCCTGAGAACACCATACCCACAGTGAAGCATGGTGGTGGCAGCATCATTACATTTTACATTTTAGTCATTTAGCAGACGCTCTTATCCAGAGCGACTTACAGGAGCAATTAGGGTTAAGTGCCTTGCTCAAGGGCACATTAACGTCATTTAGCAGACGCTCTTAGCGTAACACATGTATTCCATCATGCTGTGGGGATGTTTTTCATTGGCGAGGACTGGGAAACTGGTCAGAATTGAATGAATGATGGATGGCACTAAATACGGGGAAATTCTTGAGGGAAACCTGTTTCAGTCTTCCAGAGATTTGAGACTGGGACGGAGGTTTACCTTCCAGCAGGACAATGACCCTAAGCATACTGCTAAAGCGACACTCGAGTGGTTTAAGGGGAAAAATTGAAATGTCTTGGAATGGCCTAGTCAAAGCCCAGACCTCAATCCAATTGAGAATCTGTGGTATGACTTAAAGATTGCTGTACACCAGCGTTAGCCATCCAACTTGAAGGAGCTGGAGCAGTTTTGCCTTGAAGAATGGGCAAACATCCCAGTGGCTAGATGTGCCAAGCTTATAGAGACATACCCCAAGAGACTTGCAGCTGTAATTGCTGCAAAAGGTGGCTCTACAAAGTATTGACTTTGGGGGGGGGGGGTGAATAGTTATGCACGCTCAAGTCTTCAGTTTTTGTGTCTTATTTCTTGTTTGTTTCACCCAAAAAATATTTTGCATCTTCAAAGTGGTAGGCATATTGTGTAAATCAAATGATTCAAACCCCCCAAAATTTTTTATTCCAGGTTGTAAGGCAATAAAATAGGAAAAATGCCAAGAGGGGTGAATACTTTCACAAGCCACATAATAAAAAACTTGCTTGTGTGCATTTCTGTGACGGCGACTGACTCTGTTAGAAGTTTAACTTTATTCAAAGTTGTGTGTGTGTGTGTCTGTCTGAGATCAGTGTGTGTGTGTGTGTGTGCAGGGCTGTGCACAGACCTATTGGGGGGCATGTGCTCAACAACAAAAAAGGGCACCCCCAATTAATTTTTCCCCGCAAAACGCTGTCACCGACTCGTTGAGCATTTGTTACAAGAAGAGGGGAAAGCAGCACCATCTGATGAGTAACGTATTTTGCAAAGCTATTTTGACCTGGAATAAATAATGCACTTATTAACAATGACCAACACAACTCCAGTCGAAATAGGTTGTAAGAAATACTTTATCTACCATTATTATATCATTACTATGACATTTGTTGCCATTATCATGTATTCCAGTGGTTTACAAACCTTTTGACCCGCGATCCCCAAAAAGTAGTGGTACACGCGAACATACGCACACAATCGAAACTGAAATCTGTTTTACCTCATTTCTACCAGCATGTCACCTGTGCAACTAAAGGTGAAAAAAACTCTAGATCACCTTTAATCCACAGAGATTATCTGATTATCTTAATCCCTCCATTTGGCAAATCTGACGATGTCGTCCCCACTGTGACCGTAAGTACATATCCCAACCAGAAGCCCGACCCTATCAGATGAACTAAATACGTTCTATGCCCGCTTCGAGGCTAGCAACACTGAACCATGCATGAGAGCACCAGCTGTTCCGGCTGACTGTGTGATCACGCTCTCCGTAGCCGATGTGAGTAAGATCTTTCAACAGGTCAACATTCACAAGGCCACAGGGCCAGACGGATTACCAGGACGCGTACTCAGAGCATGTGCTGACGAGCTGGCAAGTGTCTTCACTGACATTTTCAACCTCTCCCTGACCCAGTCTGTAATACCTACATGTTTCAAGCAGACCACCATAGTCCCTGTGCCCAAGAATGCCAAGGTAACCTCTCTAAATGACTACCACCCCGTAGCACTCACATCTGTAGTAATAAAGGCTGGTCATGGCTAACATCAACACCATCATCCCAAACACCCTGGGATGAACATACAACCCCAACAGATCCACACATCTGCACTCCACACTGCCCCTGGACAAAATAAACACCTACAGTGAGGGAAAAAAATATTTATTTGATCCCCTGCTGATTTTGTAAGTTTGCCCACTGACAAAGAAATTATCAGTCTATAATTTTAATGGTAGGTTTATTTGAACAGTGAGAGACAGAATAACAACAAAAAAATCCAGAAAAACACATGTCAAAAATGTTATAAATTGATTTGCATTTTAATGAGGGAAATAAGTATTTGACCCCCTCTCAATCAGAAAGACTTCTGGCTCCCAGGTGTCTTTTATACAGGTAACGAGCTGAGATTAGGAGCACACTCTTAAAGGGAGTGCTCCTAATCTCAGTTTGTTACCTATATAAATGACACCTGTCCACAGAAGCAATCAATCAATCAGATTTCAAACGCTCCACCATGGCCAAGACCAAAGAGCTCTCCAAGGATGTCAGGGACAAGATTGTAGACCTACGCAAGGCTGAAATGAGCTACAAGACCATCGCCAAGCAGCTTGGTGAGAAGGTGACAACAGTTGGTGCGATTATTTGCAAATGGAAGAAACACCAAATAACTGTCAATCTCCCTCGGCCTGGGGCTCCATGCAAGATCTCACCTCGTGGAGTTGCAATGATCATGAGAACGGTGAGGAATCAGCCCAGAACTACACGGGAGGATCTTGTCAATAATCTCAAGGCAGCTGGGACCATAGTCACCAAGAAAACAATTGGTAACACACTACGCCGTGAAGGACTGAAATCCTGCAGCGCCCGCAAGGTTCCCCTGCTCAAGAAAGCACATATACACGGCCGTCTGAAGTTTGCCAATGAACATCTGAATGATTCAGAGGAGAACTGGGTGAAAGTGTTGTGGTCAGATGAGACCAAAATCGAGCTCTTTGGCATCAACTCAAATCGCCGTGTTTGGAGGAGGAGGAATGCTGCCTATGACCCCAAGAACACCATCCCCACCGTCAAACATGGAGGTGGAAACATTATGCTTTGGGGGTGTTTTTCTGCTAAGGGGACAGGACAACTTCACTGCATCAAAGGGACGATGGACGGGGCCATGTACCATCAAATCTTGGGTGAGAACCTCCTTCCCTCAGCCAGGGCATTGAAAATGGGTCGTGGATGGGTATTCTAGCATGACAATGACCCAAAACACACGGCCAAGGCAACAAAGGAGTGGCTCAAGAAGAAGCACATTAAGGTCCTGGAGTGGCCTAGCCAGTCTCCAGACCTTAATCCCATAGAAAATCTGTGGAGGGAGCTGAAGGTTCGAGTTGCCAAACGTCAGCCTCGAAACCTTAATGACTTGGAGAAGATCTGCAAAGAGGAGTGGAACAAAATCCCTCCTGAGATGTGTGCAAACCTGGTGGCCAACTACAAGAAACGTCTGACCTCTGTGATAGCCAACAAGGGTTTTGCCACCAAGTACTAAGTCATGTTTTGCAGAGGGGTCAAATACTTATTTCCCTCATTAAAATGCAATTCAATTTATAACATTTTTGACATGCATTTTTCTGGATTTTTTTGTTGTTATTCTGTCTCTCACTGTTCAAATAAACCTACCATTAAAATTATAGACTGATCATGTCTTTGTCAGTGGGCAAAGTACAAAATCAGCAGGGGATCAAATACTTTTTACCCTCACTGTATGTGAGAATGCTGTTCATTGACGACAGCTCAGCGTTCAACACCATAGTGCCCTTAAAGCTCATCACTAAGCTAAATTGGGATTAAACACCTCCATCTGCAACTGGATCCTGGACTTCCTGACGGGCACATCTGCCACGCTGACCCCCGGGGGCCCCTTAGGGGTGCGTGCTTAGTCCCCTCTTGTACTCCCTGTTCACCCACGACTGCGTGGCCACTCCAACATCATCATTAAGTTTGCTGACGACACGAAGGTGGTATGCCTGATCACCGACGACGATGAGACAGCCTAAAGGGAGGAGGTCAGAGACCTGGCAGTGTGGTGCCATGACAACAACCTCTCCCCTCAACGTCAGCAAGACAAAGAAGCTGATCGTGGACTACAGGAAACAGAGGGCCGAGGACGCCCCCCCATCCACATCGATGGGGCTGTAGTGGAGCAGGTCGAGAGCTTCAAGTTCCTTGATGTCCACATCCCTAAGGATTTATAATTGTCCACACACACCCACACAGTCGTGAAGAGGGCATGACATCGCCTCTTCCCCCTCAGGAGGTTGAAAAGATTTGGCATGGGGCCTCAGATCCTCAAAAAGTTATACAGCTGCACCATTGAGAGCATCTTGACTGGCTGCATCACCGCCTGGTATGGCAACTGATTGGCATCCGACCGCAAGGCGCTACAGAGGGTAGTGCGTATGGCCAAGTACATCGACGCCAAATGCACCAATGCACCGGTTCCAAATCCAAGTGCCATTTGTTGAGCTCTTTGGCCACCAGTGGTGGGTTTGGCGTGAAAATAAGGACGCATGAGCAGAAAAGGATTCTGTATAGAGGAATGGTCTAACATCACTTCCAGGGTGTTATCCAACTCATAAAACATTCAGAAAAAGGCTCAGTGCCGTTATCCTCCCAAGGTGAGGTATTGAAAGGTTTTGAAAACAGGGGTGTCAAAAATCTTGACCCCCACTTTTTTTGAGAAAAAAAGGATTACTTGTTAAACAAAATCTCTTTCTCTGAGCAGTTGTAATAGTATAAAACAATATAATGTACAATTTGTTTTGCATACATATTTTAAAATATGATACATATTTGAATGACTTTTTTTCAATTTTTGTTCATCTTTATCAAGGGTGTCGATAATTTGGGACATTTGCATTTAAATTTGTGTCACGATCGTTGAGAGACGGATTAGACCAAGGCGCGGCGTGATATTTATAAACAATAAACACCGAACAAAACAACAAAAAGCAACGAAACGTGACGTCAGAAGGCTAAACAAGCCCAACACACCGAAACACGAACAAGATCCCACAACCCAGGCAGGAAAACAGGCTGCCTAAGTACGATCCCCAATCAGAGACAACGAGCGACAGCTGCCTCTGATTGGGAACCACACCCGGCCAAACACAGAAATACAACACCTAGACTTTCACACCCTGACCAAACTACCTAGAGAATAACAGTCTCTCCAGGTCAGGGCGTGACAATTTGAATCATTTGTATATTCATCCTCCTTTCTCCCCCCTGTCCCCAAGGTCTCTCTGCTTCAGCCTCGTTGGTCTCTCTGGCCTGGATGATAGCGTCCTACCAGAAGACTCTAAGAGACTCCAGAGATGACAAGCTGCCGATGTCCTACAAGGCTGTGATCGTCCAGATGCTGTGGCATTTCTTCACCATTGGGGCCAGGACCATCGCCTTCGCCCTGTTCGCCTCCGTGTTCCAGGTAAAGGGGGGCACACACACACACTGACGAAGGATCACAAGTAGACCCATCCAAGGGGCTTTTAGGTGCTGGGTACAAATAATATACTCATGAAATGAAGATAGATACTGATAAGTTTATTTTGCAACGTTTCGATCCGAAGGTCTCCGTCAGGCTGGGGAGAAAAACTTATTTTTGTGGAGTAAAAACATTGCACAATTAACTGTGGAAGCATTCATCTGTGCAGATATCTTTATTCAAGTGGGTTAGGCTTTTTCTAATGAGTGTCTCTCTGTTCCTCCCAGTTTCTTAATCTAACCCTTTCTCTGTCTCTCTTCCTCTCTTCTCTTTCCTCCCCCCTTCTCCCTCCCTCTCTATCTCCCAGCTCTACTTCAGTATCTTCATCGTGAGCCACTGGTGCATCATGACATTCTGGATCATCCAGGGGGAGACAGACTTCTGCATGTCCAAGTGGGAGGAGATCATCTATAACATGGTGGTGGGTATCATCTACATCTTCTGCTGGTTCAACGTCAAGGAGGGCCGCACCCGCTTCAGGATGTGGCTCTATTATTCAGTGACTCTGGTAGAGAACGTGTCTCTCACCGCGGCGTGGTACCTTTACCGCGGGCCGCACACCTCAGACTTTTACGCCCTCATCGTGGTGTGTGTGGTGGTGTGTAGCTATGCTCTGGGGACCTTCTTCATGCTGGTGTATTATTGTCTCCTGCACCCTGACGGGCCGGTGTTCGGAGCTCAGTGGAGGGGGTGTGTGGAGGAGGGGGGGGTGATGGTGGAGTCCTGTGTGACCCCAGCCGAGGCCTCCCCACTCCCGCCCCCGGACGTGGTCACCAGCCCCCCCAGGACCCTAACTAGGACTGCAGGTGCGGACCGGGGCGAGGTGGTACCAGGTGATCTAGCTGTGTTCCAGGTTAGATCCACCACCAACACCTCACCGGCTATGGCCCTCCGGACCCCCAGGACAGAGGGACCAGTGATCCGGATAGACCTGCCCAGAAAGAGGTACCCTGCCTGGGACGCTCACTTCATCGACAGGCGGCTGCGGAAGACCATCCTGGTGCTGGAGAACACATCCCCAGTGACGCCCAGGATCCAGTACCGCAGCCTGAGCAACCCCAAGGAGGTCATGGAGTATGAGACTACCGTGTAATGTAATGTAATATAGCTGCACTTCCTCCACCACACCAGCAGGGGGCTCCACCAGCCAGGTGAAGGTAGAGAACCATAGTCCTCAGCTCTTATCCTCTTGTGTAAGTAAATGAAAGGGGGTGCTTGGAGCCAACAGTCCACCCGACTGACCCTGCTCCCTCTGTGGGAATGGGGGGAGATGAGGGGACTGAGGAGAGCGGAGGAGGCCAGGTGCGGTGCTACTGACTGGAAGACTTTGTCCAGGTGTAAGACAGCTGTCAGGAGTTACAGGTCAGATGTACCTGGGCATCAGACGTGTCAGTAAGTGTACCTGTCTATGACCGGTGCATGTGTGGAGTCTTTCTGCTGACTCTGCAGTTGCCGGGTAACACTTCCTGTGTGTACTGCAGGAGCCAATCGGCTTTAGCCAAGGTCAGAGGTGAGAGGTCAAAGGTCATCTAACTAAGAAGTGACCTCACCGGGAACTACAGGAGACACAGAACTTTCCAGCCTTCAAACGCTGACTCATCCTTGTGTATAGAAACATACCCAGAATCAAAGGGGTAGCTGGGACATGGGTCTCCCAGCACTGAAACAACATTGGAGAGAGAAACCAATAACATCATATTATCACTGATAGGGGACTGTAGTGATGATGATGATGATGATGATGATGATGATGATGATGTGGTTGTTGACATTGATGCTCATGTATAAATAACGGGGGAAATGAATTCTCCATCTAGCTGTCATGAGGAAGGACTCAAAGCTGATTTGGTAGAAACCTTGTTGTCAAAGTAACATTCAAACTGTAACAGTGGTGTGTTGATGACCTGCTTCTGTGAATGGAGGTTCGGTTGAGCAAATCCAATCACCCATTACCGTATATTACCAATATTGATTCATTTATTTTATGTTTATATTTTGTTTATTTGTATATTTTTATCTTGTTTAACCCGCTCAGTGACCATGTTTCTTATCAAGGTGTAATCATATATATGTTTCTTATCAAAGTGTAATCATATACAGTGGGGAGAACAAGTATTTGATACACTGCCGATTTTGCAGGTTTTCCTACTTACAAAGCATGTAGTCTGTGATTTTTATCATAGGTACACTTCAACTGTGATCCAAAATCCAGAAAATCACATTGTATGATTTTTAAGTAATTAATTTGCATTTTATTGCATGACATAAGTATTTGATCACCTACCAACCAGTAAGAATTCCGTTACCTGTATAAAAGACACCTGTCCACACACTCAATCAAACAGACTCCAACCTCTCCACAATGGCCAAGACCAGAGAGCTGTGTAAGGACATCAGGGATAAAATTGTAGAAATTTACATTTACATTTTAGTCATTTAGCAGACGCTCTTATCCAGAGCGACTTACAGTTAGTGAATACATATATATATATATATTTTTTATACTGGCCCCCCGTGGGAATCAAACCCACAACCTTGGCGTTGCGAACGCCATGCTCTATCAACTGAGCTACATCCCTGCCGGCCATTCCCTCCCCTACCCTGGACAACGCTGGGCCAATTGTGCGCCGCCCATGAGTCTCCCGGTCACGGCCGGCTGCGACAGAGCCTGGATTCGAACCAGGATCTCTAGTGGCACAGTTAGCACTGCAATGCAGTGCCTTAGACCACTGCGCCACTCAGGAGCTTGACCTGCACAAGGCTGGGATGGGCTACAGGACAATAGGCAAGCAGCTTGGTGAGAAGGCAACAACTGTTGGCGCAATTATTAGAAAATGGAAGAAGTTCAAGATGACGGTCAATCATCCTCGGTCTGGGGCTCCATGCAAGATCTCATCTCGTGGGGCATCAATGATCATGAGGAAGGTGAAGGATCAGCCCAGAACTACACGGCAGGACTTGGTCAATGACCTGAAGAGAGTTGGGACCACAGTCACAAAGAAAACCATTAGTAACACACTACGCCATCATGGATTAAAATCCTGCAGCACACACAAGGTCCCCCTGCTCAAGCCAGCGCATGTTCAGGCCCGTCTGAAGTTTGCCAATGACCATCTGGATGATCCAGAGGAGGAATGGGAAAAGGTCATGTGGTCTGAGACAAAAATAGAGCTTTTTGGTCTAAATTCCACTCGCCGTGTTTGGAGGAAGAAGAAGGATGAGTACAACCCCAAGAACACCATCCCAACCGTGAAGCATGGAGGTGGAAACATCATTCTTTGGGGATGCTTTTCTGCAAAGGGGACAGGACGACTGCACCGTATTGAGGGGAGGATGGATGGGGCCATGTATCGCGAGATCTTGGCCAACAACCTCCTTCCCTCAGTAAGAGCATTGAAGATGGGTCGTGGCTGGGTCTTCCAGCATGACAACGACCCGAAACACACAGCCAGGGCAACTAAGGAGTGGCTCTGTAAGAAGCATCTCAAGGTCATGGAGAGGCCTAGCCAGTCTCCAGACCTGAACCCAATAGAAAATCTTTGGAGGGAGCTGAAAGTCCGTATTGCCCAGAGACAGCCCCGAAACCTGAAAGATCTGGAGAAGGTCTGTATGGAGGAGTGGGCCAAAATCCCTGCTGCAGTGTGTGCAAACCTGGTCAAGACCTACAGGAAACGTATGATCCCTGTAATTGCAAACAAAGGTTTCTGTACCAAATATTAAGTTCTGCTTCTCTGATGTATCAAATACTTATGTCATGCAATAAAATGCAAATTAATTACTTAAAAATCATACAATGTGATTTTCTGGATTTCTCTCACAGTTGAAGTGTAGCTATGATCAAAATTACAGACCTCTACATGCTTTGTAAGTAGGAAAACCTGCAAAATCGGCAGTGTATCAAATACTTGTTCTCCCCACTGTATATGTTTCTTATCAAAGTGTAATCATATATATGTTTCTTATCAAAGTGTAATCATATATATGTTTCTTATCAAGGTGTAATCATATATATGCTTCTTATCAAAGTGTAATCATATATATGTTTCTTATCAAAGTGTAATCATATATATGTTTCTTATCAAAGTGTAATCATATATATGTTTCTTATCAAGGTGTAATCATATATATGTTTCTTATCAAAGTGTAATCATATATATGTTTCTTATCAAGGTGTAATCATATATATGTTTCTTATCGAGGTGTAATCATATATATGTTTCTTATCAAAGTGTAATCATATATATGTTTCTTATCAAAATGTAATCATATATATGTTTCATTTTTTTATTCATGATATGTACTGTATATATTATCGATTCGAGTGGGTATGAGTGTGTGTGTGTGTGTGTTTGTGTTTGTGTGCGCGTGTGTGTCTGTGTGTGTATGTTTTATCGGTCTTTTGGTAATGCTGCTTCTCTTATCAATACAGATGATGAGCAGATAAAATATATATTCAAAGTAGAAAAAACTAAAAGCTGTGATACAAATGTGGTTGGGAATATACTGTAGTAAAATGACTGAAAAGACTTTAAAACAACCCAGAACTGGACCGTTTTTCTGTTCATTAACCAAGGTTTTTTGGTAGAAGGATTCTTCTTCTTCTTCTTCTTCTTCCTCTTCTGCTCCTCCTCCTCCTCCTCTTCCTCCTCCTCTTCCTCCTCCTCTTCCTCAGAGGGTTATTTTGTAGTGTATTAGCTGAGACAGAACTGGGTTTCCCTACATCTGAGTGTTTAGCCACGGCTGGCAGTCAGCGGGCCTGTGTGTGTGTGTGTGTGTGTGTGTGTGTGTGTGTGTGTGTGTGTGTGTGTGTGTGTGTGTGTGTGTGTGTGTGTGTGTGTGTGTGTGTGTGTGTGTGTATGTGTTCCTGGCAGACATCTGTTGTAACACTGAGAAGTGTTTTGTCCAATGACCACTGTCTGATTCTGATCACCCTGATATTGTGTGGGAAATATTTTCTGTGTGGGAAATATTTTCAGAGCAACAGGAACACAGCGATGTGGTGTTTTAATAGTCGGGTATTTATTTTACTGTGATATTCACTGACAATCTGGATGTTTAACCATGTCTCAGGAGTGTCACCTTTGGTATTGTCTGCGATGATTCTAACATTAACACTGGTGGGGTGATCAAAGTCATCAATACTGCACACGTCTCTAATGAAGAATGTGATCATTGCTTTTATAAAAACGAGTCCGGAGAAATCTGCAATCTGATTGGCTTTCAGCACATGGAGACAGAGCCATCCGAGAATGGGAGTGTTCCCCTATGTTCTGTTGGAACTGTCTAAAATCTTTAGTTCTAATCCACAAAACCAGGACCGAATCTACAGACTCCAGCAAAACCAGGACCGAATCTACAGACTCCAGCAAAACCAGGACCGAATCCACAGACTCCAGTAAAACCAGGACTTAATCCACAGACTCCAGCAAAACCAGGACTGAATCTACAGACTCCAGCAAAACCAGGACCGAATCTACAGACTCCAGCAAAACCAGGACCGAATCTACAGACTCCAGCAAAACCAGGACCGACAGACTCCAGAGAAAGAAAATCAAAGCACCAAAATCCCATAAAACGACTCTCTCTTTGTTTATACTTGGTGTCTGAGGGTTGAGGATTGATTTAAGAGAACTGCTGTCTTCTTTCTTTCAACCTCTCAGGGAGAAAAACACCAAACAGCATTTCTCTCCTCTCCCTTTATTTCCAGCCAAGCTTTTTATGTATTTTTCTCAAACGACAGAAATCAAGTCAATGACAAACAGACCTTGGGAAGGAGATGTGGAGGCTCCGCCCTACCCGTCACACACTCAGCCCCACATGGGACCCTCTCTCTCTGGTTTCTCAGGGGTCCTGTGAGGACTTTGAGGACTTTGATATTTCAGACTCTGAGGAGGAAAAGAGATGGAGTTGAGAAAGAGAGAGGGAGAGAGAGAGGGAAATGGAGAGAGGGAGTTGAGAGCGAGAGAGAGTGTGTGTGTGTGTGTGTGCGTGTGTGTATGTGGTGTGTGTGTGTGTGTGTGTGTGTGTGTGTGTGTGTGTGCGTGTGTGTGTGCGTGTGTGTGTATGTGTGGTGAGAGAGAGAGAGAGGCTGCAGCACCAAAAGACATAAAGGGTAATTGCCTGCGACTCTTTCCTCCAGTTTCCAGGTTTGTTTGATGTTGTGTGCCATCTATCCACTGCTGTAGGTTCAGGGTCACCCAGGAATCGTCATGCCCTGCGTCTCCATAGAACTACTAGCATTGTAGTAGTAAAATTGCAGTGGAGAGAAAAAAACTGCCAGTCAAGACGAGCCAGCCGACTAGCAGATTTCAGACTCAGATCTGAGGAGGAAGGACTCTCTGTCTGTCTCGCTGTCTGTCTGTCTGTCTGTCTGTCTGTCTGTCTGTCTGTCTGTCTGTCTCTCTCTCTCTCTCTCTCTCTCTCTCTCTCTCTCCTCTCTCTCTCTCTCTCTCTCTCTCTCTCTCTCTCTCTCTCTCTCTGTCTGTCTGTCTGTCTCTCTCTCTCTCTCTCTCTGTCTCTCTCTCTCTCTCTCTCTCTCTCTCTCTCTCTCTCTCTCTCTCTCTCTCTCTCTCTCTCTCTGTCTGTCTGTCTGTCTGTCTGTCTGTCTGTCTGTCTGTCTGTCTGTCTGTCTGTCTGTCTGTCTGTCTGTCTGTCTGTCTCTCTCTCTCTCTCTCTCTCTCTCTCTCTCTCTCTGTCTGTCTGTCTGTCTGTCTGT
>NW_028163018.1:492500-506198 GCF_964263955.1 Coregonus lavaretus | reverse complement strand
GTGTAGGACTGAAGGACAGGGTGTGGTGGGGAGGACTGAGGAGGACAGGGTGTGGTGGAGGACTGAGGAAGGACAGGGTGTGGTGGAGGACTGAGGGAGGACAGGGTGTGGTGGAGGACTGAGGATGTAGATGTCTTGGCCTGTATTTGTGTCCTCAGCTTTGGGCTCTGTTTCTCTTCCTCTCTCCTCAGAGGCCCCCTGTGGGAAGACCAAACAGGAGTCTGCTGTGTCTCCAGTTGGTCAGAGCAGTAGGTGACTACCTCACACAGTGGTGCTGGCCTGGCCTCCAGGTGTCTGCCACTCACAGTGGGGATGGCCTCCAGGTGACTACCACACACAGTGGTGATGGCCTCCAGGTGACTACCACACACAGTGGTGCTGGCATCCAGGTGTCTAACACACACAGTGGTGATGGCCTCCAGGTGACTACCACACACAGTGGTGCTGGCCTGGCCTCCAGGTGACTACCACACACAGTGGTGCCGACTGGCCTCCAGGTGACTACCACACACAGTGATGCTGGCCTCCAGGTGACTACCACACACAGTGGTGATGGCCTCCAGGTGACTACCACACACAGTGGTGCTGGCCTGGCCTCCAGGTGACTATCACACACAGTGGTGCTGGCCTGGCTTCCAGGTGACTACCACACACAGTGGTGCTGGCCTGGCTTCCAGGTGACTACCACACACAGTGGTGCTGGCCTGGCTTCCAGGTGACTACCACACACAGTGGTGCTGGCCTGGCCTCCAGGTGACTACCACACACAGTGATGATGGCCTCCAGGTGACTACCACACACAGTGGTGCTGGCCTCCAGGTGACTACCACACACAGTGATGATGGCCTCCAGGTGACTACCACACACAGTGGTGCTGGCCTCCAGGTGACTACCACACACAGTGGTGCTGGCCTCCAGGTGACTACCACACACAGTGGTGCTGGCCTCCAGGTGACTACCACACACAGTGATGATGGCCTCCAGGTGACTACCACACACAGTGGTGCTGGCCTCCAGGTGACTACCACACACAGTGATGATGGCCTCCAGGTGACTACCACACACAGTGGTGCTGGCCTCCAGGTGACTACCACACACAGTGATGATGGCCTCCAGGTGACTACCACACACAGTGGTGCTGGCCTCCAGGTGACTACCACACACAGTGGTGCTGGCCTCCAGGTGACTACCACACACAGTGATGATGGCCTCCAGGTGACTACCACACACAGTGGTGCTGGCCTCCAGGTGACTACCACACACAGTGATGATGGCCTCCAGGTGACTACCACACACAGTGGTGCTGGCCTCCAGGTGACTACCACACACAGTGATGATGGCCTCCAGGTGACTACCACACACAGTGGTGCTGGCCTCCAGGTGACTACCACACACAGTGATGATGGCCTCCAGGTGACTACCACACACAGTGGTGCTGGCCTCCAGGTGACTACCACACACAGTGGTGCTGGCCTCCAGGTGTCTAACACACACAGTGGTGATGGCCTCCAGGTGACTACCACACACAGTGGTGCTGGCCTCCAGGTGACTACCACACACAGTGGTGCTGGCCTCCAGGTGACTACCACACACAGTGATGATGGCCTCCAGGTGACTACCACACACAGTGGTGCTGGCCTCCAGGTGACTACCACACACAGTGGTGCTGGCCTCCAGGTGACTACCACACACAGTGGTGCTGGCCTCCAGGTGACTACCACACACAGTGGTGCTGGCCTCCAGGTGTCTAACACACACAGTGGTGATGGCCTGGCCTCCAGGTTTGGGGATAAATCAATTTCAATTCCAGTCAATTCAGGAAAGTTGACTGCCCTCAAGGAAATTGGTTTGGCCAAATTCATGTGTTTAAGGTACATTCATTCACACAATGATGTCTCTCAATGAAAATATTGTGCAGTGAAATATTGTCCAATACAGTGAGGTAAAAAAGTATTTGATCCCCTGCTGATTTTGTACGTTTGCCCACTGACAAAGAAATGATCAGTCTACAATTTTAATGGTAGGTTTATTTGAACAGTGAGAGACAGAATAACAACAAAATAATCCAGAAAAACGCATGTCAAAAATGTTGTAAATTGATTTGCATTTTAATTAGGTAAATAAGTATTTGACCCCTCTCAATGAGAAAGATTTCTGGCTCCCAGGTGTCTTTTATACAGGTAACGAGCTGAGATTAGGAGCACACTCTTAAAGGGAGTGCTCCTAATCTCAGCTTGTTACCTGTATAAAAGACACCTGTCCACAGAAGCAATCAATCAATCAGATTCCAAACTCTCCACCATGGCCAAGACCAAAGAGCTCTCCAAGGATGTCAGGGACAAGATTGTAGACTTACACAAGGCTGGAATGGGCTACAAGACCATCGCCAAGCAGCTTGGTAAGAAGGTGACAACAGTTGGTGCGATTATTCGCAAATGGAAGAAACACAAAATAACTGTCAATCTCCCTCGGCCTGGGGCTTCATGCAAGATCTCACCTTGTGGAGTTGCAATGATCATGAGAACAGTGAGGAATCAGCCCAGAACTACACGGGAGGATCTTGTCAATGATCTCAAGGCAGCTGGGACCATAGTCACTAAGAAAACAATTGGTAAGGACTGAAATCCTGCAGCGCCCGCAAGGTCCCCCTGCTCAAGAAAGCACATATACAGGGCCGTCTGAAGTTTGCCAATGAACATCTGAATGATTCAGAGGAGAACTGGGTGAAAGTGTTGTGGTCAGATGAGACCAAAATGGAGCTCTTTGGCATCAACTCAACTCGCCGTGTTTGGAGGAGGAGGAATGCTGCCTATGACCCCAAGAACACCACCCCCACCGTCAAACATGGAGGTGGAAACATTATGCTTTGGGGGTGTTTTTCTGCCAAGGGGACAGGACAACTTCATCGCATCAAAGGGACGATGGACGGGGCCATGTACCGTCAACTCTTGGGTGAGAACCTCCTTCCCTCAGCCAGGGAATTGAAAATGGGTTGTGGATGGGTATTCCAGAACACACGGCCAAGGCAACAAAGGACTGGCTCAAGAAGAAGCACATTAAGGTCCTGGAGTGGCCTAGCCAGTCTCCAGACCTTAATCCCATAGAAAATCTGTGTAGGGAGCTGAAGGTTCGAGTTGCCAAACGTCAGCCTCGAAACCTTAATGACTTGGAGAAGATCTGCAAAGAGGAGTGGAACAAAATCCCTCCTGAGATGTGTGCAAACCTGGTGGCCAACTACAAGAAACATCTGACCTCTGTGATTGCCAACAAGGGTTTTGCCACCAAGTACTAAGTCATGTTTTGCAATAGGGGTCAAATACTTATTTCCCTCATTAAAATGCAAATCAATTTATAACATTTTTGACATGCGTTTTTCTGGATTTTTGTTGTTGTTATTCTGTCTCTCACCGTTCAAATAAACCTACCATTAAAATTATAGACTGATCATGTCTTTGTCAGTGGGCAAACATACAAAATCAGCAGGCGATCAAATACTTTTTTCCCTCACTGAATGTTGAATGTAACACAGCCTTTAATATTTATCATTCATCACAACCTTATGGAGATCATTTCTGAGTTAGTTTCCATTTCCAACAGATACACATGTTGTTGCTTTCTCTCTTCTGGGTCTCATTTTCCACGAACACAGAACACAAATTACCATCTGCTAAATGACTAAAATATAAATGTACTCAGTTAACACACACACACACACACACACACACACACACACACACACAGCGGAGAACAGAACGCGGCGAGCCAAAGCCAACAGACAGGCTGCTAGTGTGTGAGTGTTTATAAGTGTTCATAAAAATGGCAGCTTTTCAAAACTCTCCAAATATAAAGCATTACTGATGCACCCTGGGATTTATTGACCCCTTTCTCTTTTTTCGCTGTGTGTTTTCTAGCATTGGCGAGTCATTAGAGACGAGCACAGCTTGACATCTGTAAAACCACTGTATGTGGATATAGTTTGGAAGGAACTCAACTCTTTGTCCTACTTCACGTCGCATTATCCTTACCTTAAATTGCTGTTGGAATCGCCAAGTTTACAAACCAGTTTTGCTACTCAACAATGAAGTCCGTGTTTTTCTTTTTCTTTAGGTGATACTTTAACTGCTGAAAATCATTCACAATCCCAGAGGCATAACTGTCACAGTGACACGTGCATGCATTAGAATTACCTGAAATATCTAATTCCGTTATTGTACAACCCCTTGACGACGCTGTAAAAAAACAATGGCTACAGCGTGTTTATTTCCACACAGTGTTGACTCAGACCCTGTCTTTTCATCGAGTGTCCCACAGAGAATATGGGATGGTTGTTGTTGGAAGGCATGGGTTCTGTGGGTGTGTCCCAAATGGGACCATATTCCCTATCACAGGACTACTTTTAACCAGAGGCCTATGGGCCCTTGTCAAAAGTAGTGCACAAAGGGAATAGTCTGTCATTTGGGACGCATTCCTTGACTGTAGGGTTTTATAATTGAGTTTGTTCACTCTTTGGTGGGTTGATTTAACACGTGCTTAAAGCCCAGCTTGCCATGATGGAGCGCTGGCTAATTTTTCTACTCACTGTAGATATATAACCTCTCCCTCAACGTCAACAAAACGAAGGAGCTGATCGTGGACTTCAGGAAACAGCAGAGGGAGCACGCCCCTATCCACATCAACGGGACCGCAGTAGAGAAGGTGGAAAGCTTCAAGTTCCTCTGTGGTACACATCACTGATGATCTGAAATGGTCCACCCACACAGACAGTGTGGTGAAGAAGGCGCAACAGTGCCTCTTCAACCTCAGGAGGCTGAAGAAATTCGGCTTGGCCCCTAAGACCCTCAGAAACGTTACAGATGCACAATTGAGAGCATCCTGCCGGCTGTATCACCGCCTGGTACGGCAACTAAATCGCCCGCAACCGCAGGTCTCTCCAGAGGGTGGTATGGTCTGCCCAATGCATCACCGGGAGCACACTGCCTACCCCTCTAGGACACATACAGCACCCAATGTCACAGGAAGGCCAAAAAGATAATCAAGGACATCAACCACCCGAGCCATGGCCTGTTCACCCCGCTATCATCCAGAAGGTGAGGTCAGTACAGGTGCATCAAAGCTGGGACCGAGAGACTGAAAAATAGCTTCTATCTCAAGGCCATCAGACTGTTAAATAGCCATCACTAGCACATTAGAGGCTGCTGCTGCTTATTGAAATCACTGGCCACTTTAAGAAATTGAAAACTAGTCACTTTAATAATGTTTACATATCTTGCATTACTCATCTCATATGTATATACTGTATTCTATAATATTCTACTGTATCTTAGTCCATGCCAGACGGTGATACAGCCCGACAGGATGCTCTCAAATGTGCATCTGTAAAAGTTAGTGAGGGTTTTAGGTGCCAAGACAAATTTCTTCAGCCTCCTGAGGTTGAAGAGGCTCTGTTGCGCCTTCTTCACCACACTGTCTGCGTGGGTGGACCATTTAAGTTTGTTAGTGATGTGTACGCCAAGGAACTTGAAGCTTTCCACCTTCTCAACTGCAGTCCCGTCGATGTGGATAGGGGGTTGTTTCCTGAAGTCCACGATGATCTCCTTTGTTTTGTTGATGTTGAGTGAGAGGTTATTGTCCTGGCACCACACTCCCAGAGCCCTCACCTCCTCCCTGTAGGCTGTCTTGTCATTGTTGGTAATCAAGCCTACTACTGTTGTGTCGTCTGCAAACTTGATGATTGAACTGGAGGCGTGCTTGACTACGCAGTCATGGGTGAACAGGGAGTACAGGAGGAGGCTGAGCACGCACCCTTGTGGGGCCCAAGTGTTGAGGATCAGCGAAGTGGAGATGTTGTTTCCTACCTTCACCACCTGGGGGCGGCCCGTCAGGAAGTCCAGGACCCAGTTGCACAGGGAGGGGTTCAGACCCAGGGCCTCGAGCTTAATGATGAGCTTGGAGGGTACTGTGGTGTTGAATGCTGAGCTATAGTCAATGAACAGCATTCTTACATGGATATTCCTCTTGTCCAGATGGGATAGGGCAGTGTGCAGTGTGATAGCGGCTGCATCCTCTGTGGATCTATTGCGGCGGTAAGCAAATTGAAGTGGGTCTAGGGTGACAGGTAAGGTAGAGGTGATATGATCCTTGACTAGTCTCTCAAAGCACTTCATGATGACAGAGGTGAGTGCTACGGGGCGATAGCCATTTAGTTCAGTTACCTTTGCTTTCTTAGGTACAGGAACAATGGTGGCCATCATGAAGCATGTGGGGACAGCAGACTGGGATAGGGAGAGATAGAATATGTCCGTAAACACACCAGCCAGCTGGTCTGCGCATGCTCTGAGGACGTGACTAATCTTGGCCGGCAGCCTTGCATGGGTTAACATGCTTAAATGTCTTACTCACGTCGGCTACGGAGAAAGAGAGCCCACAGTCCTTGGTAGTGGGCCGCGTCGGTGGCACTGTGTTATCCTCAAAGCGGACAAAGAAGGTGTTTAGCTTGTCTGGAAGCGAGACATCGGTGTCGGCGACGTGGCTGGTTTTCCTTTTGTAGTCCGTGATTGTCTGTAGACCCTGCCACATACGTCTCGTGTCTGAGCTGTTTGAATTGCGACTCCACTTTGTCTCTATACTGATGTTTTGTCCGTTTAATTGCCTTGCGGAGTGATTAGCTACACTGTTTGTATTCTGCCATATTCCCAGTCACCTTGCCATGGTTAAATGCGGTGGTTCGCGCTTTCAATTTTGTGCGAATGCTGCCGTATATCCACGGTTTCTGGTTAGGGTAGGTGTTAATAGTCACAGTGGGCACAACATCTCCTATAGGTATAGTGTATTCGTCTAAATTATTTTCGCAAGCTACCCGGAACATATCCCAGTCCACGTGATCAAAACAATCTTGAAGCGTGGATTCCGATTGGTCAGACCAGCGTTGAATAGTCCTTAGCACGGGTACTTCCTGTTTGAGTTTCTGCCTACAGGAAGGGAGTAACAAAATGGAGTCGTGGTCAGATTTGCCGAAAGGAGGGCGGGGGAGAGCCTTGTAGCCACCCCAGAAGTTCGAATATCAATGGTCGAGGATTTTAGCAGCCCGAGTAGAACAGTTGATATGTTGATAGAACCGGCAGCCTAGTCCTCAAATATTCTTTGTTAAAATCCCCGGCTACAATAAATGCAGCCTCAGGATATGTAGTTTCCAGTTTGCATAAAGTCCAGTGAAGTTCTTTGAGGGCCGTCGTGGTATCGGCTTGAGGGGGGATATACACGGCCGTGACTATAACCGAAGAAAATTATCTTGGGAGATAATACGTTCGGCATTTGATTGTGAGATATTCTAGGTCGAGTGAACAAAACGACTTGAGTTCCTGTATGTTACTACAATTACACCATGAGTCGTTAATCATGAAACACACACCTCCACCCTTCTGCTTCCCGGAGAGATATTTATTTCTGTCTGCACGATGAACTGAGCACCTCTGGGTGTTAGCAAGTCCTCATAGATGGGTAGGTTGGTTCTGATGCGACGTCACATCAAAATTTGTGCAGGTGAAAGTCTGTTCTGCAGCGGTGCGCTGCGGTAGATCGTCAGACTTTTTAGGAAGTCCTTCTTTCCATCATGTGCCTTTTTCATCAGACCTTTGACAATTTTGACTGAACTTCCTGTTAAGCCGTTGGACCTTGGGTAGTTGGGGCTGGAGGTGTTGTGTCGGAATCCCCAGTCATTAGCGAAGGATCGGAATTCAGAACTTGAGAACTGCGGGCCTTTGTCCGAGTACAGTTCAGACGCAACCCCATGTCTTGCGAAGACTGATTTCAGGTAGGTGATTACAGCTTTGCTGGAGGTAGTTGGCAGTGTTGCTACTTCAGGGTAGTTTGAGCAGTAGTCGGTAACAACAATGTGACTTTTGCCATTGCAGTCAAAAGGTCAACTCCAACTTTGTAGTAGGGTCGGTTGGGTACTGGATGAGGCATTAGCAGTTCTGCTTGCTGCTTTGGCCTGTAGGTCAAACACAGTTCACATGAAGCAGTTGTCTGGCTGATTTCCTCATTCATTCTTGGCCAGTACATTACTTCTCGTGCTCGTCATTTGCATTTTTCCTCACCCAAGTGGCCCTAATGTATTTTCTGTAGCATTTCTTTGCGTAGTGTCATGGGAATGACAATCTTGTTGCCTTTGAACACTATGTCATCCACAACGGTGAGCTCTGCTCTGCACATCCAGTAATCCTGTATTCTCCTTGGACAGTTGTTTTTCTGTGCAGGCCATCCTATCAGTAATGTTTTCTTTCAACTCTGTCATTGTTTGGTCAGCTTCGGCATCTCTTTTGATCTGCGCCATTCTCTCAGAAGACACAGGAAGTGATGCTACGGATCATGTCGACGTAGGCCTGAATCTCAGTGTTTTTCTGTGTGTCGGCGCTCTCTTTCTTGTCGACTGCTCGAGAAAGAGTGTCGGCGGCGAACATGAACTTTTCCCAGGGTGTAGATCATCTTCACATCATACTATTGCAGTCTGATCAACATTCTCTGGATTCTCATTGGACAATCATTCAGTGGCTTAGACATGATTGACACCAATGGTTTGTGGTCGGTTTCCACTTGGAAGGCTTGTCCGTAGACGTATGTGCTCGCCAGTAGTACTTTCTCTATTGGTGCGTACCTTGTTTCTGCGCCTGTCAAGGTTCTGGATGCATAAGCGAAGGGTTGCCATGTGTCGTCATGCTGTTGCAGAAGAACTGCTCCCAGGCCAAACTGTGACGCATCTGAAGAAATCCTTGTGCTTTTCTCTGGATCATAGAACCTGAGCACTGGCTCTTCCGTGATTTTCTTTAGGTTTTTGAAGCAGTTTTCCTGCTCATGGGACCATTCCCATTCGTTCTTCTGTTCCAGAAGACATCTGATTGGAGCAGACTGTGCTGACAGTTGAGGTATGAACTTTGCAAGGTAGGTGATCATGCCCATGAAGCGTCTCACGTCGTCCTTGTTCTTTGGGCGCTCCATGTAGTTATTATTTTTTATTTTTTATTGTTCATACTATTTCCATTAACAAGTAGGTTTGTCGATGGCTGATGACTTTGTGAGGAGAAAATACTATGGGAATTGTTGGTGACAAAACTTACATTTACATTTACGTCATTTAGCAGACGTTCTTATCCAGAGCGACTTACAAATTGGTGCATTCACCTTATAGCCAGTGGCATAACCACTTTACAATATTTTTTATTTTTTTATTTTTTTTGGGGGGGGGGGGGGTAGAAGGATTACTTTGTCCTATCCCAGGTATTCCTTAAAGAGGTGGGGTTTCAAATGTCTCCGGAAGGTGGTGAGTGACTCCGCTGTCCTGGCGTCGTGAGGGAGCTTGTTCCACCATTGGGGTGCCAGAGCAGCGAACAGTTTTGACTGGGCTGAGCGGGAACTATGCTTCCGCAGAGGAAGGTGAGCCAGCAGGCCAGAGGTGGATGAACGCAATGCCCTCGTTTGGGTGTAGGGACTGATCAGAGCCTGAAGGTACGGAGGTGCCGCTCCCCTCACAGCTCCATAGGCAAGCACCATGGTCTTGTAACAGATGCGAGCTTCAACTGGAAGCCAGTGGAGTGTGCGGAGGAGCGGGGTGATGTGAGAGAACTTGGGAAGGTTGAACACCAGACGGGCTGCGGCATTCTGGATGAGTTGTAGGGGTTTAATAGCACAGGCAGGGAGCCCAGCCAACAGCGAGTTGCAGTAATCCAGACGGGAGATGACAAGTGCCTGGATTAGGACCTGTGCCGCTTCCTGTGTAAGGCAGGGTCGTACTCTCCGAATGTTGTAGAGCATGAACCTACAGGATCGGGTCACCGCCTTGATGTTAGCGGAGAACGACAGGGTGTTGTCCAGGGTCATGCCAAGGCTCTTCGCACTCTGGGAGGAGGACACAACGGAGTTGTCAACCGTGATGGCGAGATCATGGAACGGGCAGTCCTTCCCCGGGAGGAAGAGCAGCTCCGTCTTGCCAAGGTTCAGCTTGAGGTGGTGATCCGTCATCCATACTGATATGTCTGCCAGACATGCAGAGATGCGATTCGCCACCTGGTTATCAGAAGGGGGAAAGGAGAAGATTAGTTGTGTATCGTCAGCGTAGCAATGATAGGAGAGGCCATGTGAGGATATGACAGAGCCAAGTGACTTGGTGTATAGCGAGAATAGGAGAGGGCCTAGAACTGAGCCCTGGGGGACACCAGTGGTGAGAGCACGTGGTGCGGAGACAGCTTCTCGCCACGCCACTTGGTAGGAGCGACCGGTCAGGTAGGACGCAATCCAAGAGTGAGCCGCGCCGGAGATGCCCAGCTCGGAGAGGGTGGAGAGGAGGATCTGATGGTTCACAGTATCAAAGGCAGCAGACAGGTCTAGAAGGACAAGAGCAGAGGAGAGAGAGTTAGCTTTAGCAGTGCGGAGAGCCTCCGTGACACAGAGAAGAGCAGTCTCAGTTGAATGACCAGTCTTGAAACCTGACTGGTTTGGATCAAGAAGGTCATTCTGAGAGAGATAGCAAGAGAGTTGGCTAAAGACGGCACGCTCAATAGTTTTGGTAAGAAAAGAAAGAAGGGATACTGGTCTGTAGTTGTTGACATCAGAGGGATCGAGTGTTGGTTTTTTGAGAAGGGGTGCAACTCTCGCTCTCTTGAAGACGGAAGGGACATAGCCAGCGGTCAAGTGTGAGTTGATCAGCGAGGTGAGGTAGGGGAGAAGGTCACCGGAGATGGTCTCGAGAAGAGAGGAGGGGATAGGGTCAAGCGGGCAGGTTGTTGGGCGGCCTGCAGTCACAAGTCGCAAGATTTTATCTGGAGAGAGAGGGGAGAAAGAAGTCAAAGCATAGGGTAGGGCAGTGTGAGCAGGACCAGCAGTGTCATTTGTCTTAACAAACGAGGATCGGATGTCGTCAACCTTCTTTTCAAAGTGGTTGACGAAGTCATCCACAGAGAGGGAGGAGGGGGGGGGGGGGAGGAGGATTCAGCAGGGAGGAGAATTTGGCAAAGAGCTTCCTAGGGTTAGAGGCAGATGCTTGGAATTTAGAGTGGTAGAAAGTGGCCTTAGCAGCAGAAACAGATGAAGAAAATGTAGAGAGGAGTGAGTGAAAAGATGCCAGGTCCGCAGGGAGTCTAGTTTTCTTCCATTTCCGCTCAGCTGCCCGGAGCTCTGTTCTGTGAGCTCGCAATGAGTCATCAAGCCACGGAGCTGGAGGGGAGGACCGAGCCGGCCGGGAGGATAGGGGACATAGAGAGTCAAAGGATGCAGAAAGGGAGGAGAGGAGGGTTGAGGAGGCAGAATCAGGAGATTGGAGGGAGAAGGATTGAGCAGAGGGAAGAGATGATAGGATGGAAGAGGAGAGAGTAGCGGGAGAGAGAGAGCGAAGGTTGCGGCGGCGCATTACCATCTGTGTAGGGGCAGAGTGAGTATAGTTGGAGGAGAGCGAGAGAGAAAAGGATACAAAGTAGTGGTCGGAGACATGGAGGGGAGTTGCAGTGAGATTAGTAGAAGAACAGCATCTAGTAAAGATGAGGTAAAGCGTATTGCCTGCCTTGTGAGTAGGGGGGGACGGTGAGAGGGTGCGGTCAAAAGAGGAGAGGAGTGGAAAGAAGGAGGCAGAGAGAAATGAGTCAAATGTAGACGTAGGGAGGTTGAAATCCCCCAGAACTGTGAGGGGTGAGCCATCCTCAGGAAAGGAACTTATCAAGGCGTCAAGCTCATTGATGAACTCTCCAAGGGAACCTGGAGGGCGATAGATGACAAGGATATTAAGCTTAAATGGGCTAGTGACTGTGACAGCATGGAATTCAAATGAGGAGATAGACAGATGGGTTAGGGGGAAAATTGAGAATGTCCACTTGGAAGAGATGAGGATTCCTGTGCCACCACCCCGCTGACCAGATGCTCTCGGGGTATGCGAGAACACATGGTCAGACGAGGAGAGAGCAGTAGGAGTAGCAGTGTTTTCAGTGGTAATCCATGTTTCCGTCAGCGCCAAGAAGTCGAGGGACTGGAGGGTAGCATAGGCTGGGATGAAGTCTGCCTTGTTGGCAGCAGAACGGCAGTTCCAGAGGCTGCCTGAGACCTGGAACTCCAGGTGGGTGGTGCGTGCAGGGACCACCAGGTTAGAGAGGCAGCAGCCACGCGGTGTGAGGCGTTTGTGTAGCCTGTGCGGAGAGGAGAGAACAGGGATAGGCAGAGGCATAGTTGACAGGCTGCAGCAAATGGCTACAATAATGCAGAGGAGATCGGAATGAAATGAACTAAACATCTGGGAAAGGAGAGAGCGGGGCCTCCCTCACCACAACTCCCAAATATAACTCTCCCAACTTCCACCTCAGAAACTATAATTGTTTCACTGAAACACCCGAATATAACTCTCCCAACTTCCACTTTAGAAATTATAATTGTTGTAAACTACAGCGGTTCAATGTTTCTAGGAATAGACTCTAACTTACTTTATTCAGCTAGCTAACTTGGTACAGTATTCTTCCATGAAAAACCGCCCAGGGCACCGTATCCTATGACGCCATAGCTAACTAGCATGCTAGCATCCAATAACACACGGTTTAGCACCAATACTTGGTTACAACAAACTACCAATAGTGTGTTAACACACTAAACAGATAATTCGTGTCCGTGTCTAGTTCCTTTCATAACGCAGCAATAATTAAACGTTGGCTAGCTAGCACAAAGTCAGTCATGCTAGCTACACAAGTGGACTACACATCTCGAATGTTCAGAAAGGGAAGCTTTATGTTGCAAAATTCTCATTGACTAAAATTATATTATATTTAGCTGCTACAGTACTGCTAGCTGGTAGTGTTGGCTAGCTAGCAATGGCTGTGGTGTTGACTTTGTTTGAAAAACAACGTCGCTGCGAACGAATGTAGCTGGCTAAAATGATATTGTATTTAGTTGCTACAGTACTGCTAGCTGGTAGTGTTGGCTAGCTAGCAATGGCTGCTGTGTTGACTTTGTTTGAAAAACGGCGTCGCTGCGAACGAATGTAACTGGCTAAAATTATATTGTATTTAGTTGCTACAGTACTGCTAGCTGGTAGCGTTGGCTAGCTAGCTAGCAATGGCTGCGGTGTTGATTTTGTTTGAAAAATGGCGTCGCTGCGAACGAATGTAGCTGGCTAAAAGGATATTGTATTTAGTTGCTACAGTACTGCTAGCTGGTAGTGTTGGCTAGCTAGCAATGGCTGCGGTGTTGACTTTGTTTGAAAAATGGCGTCGCTGCGAACGAATGTAGCTGGCTAGCTAACCTCGATAGTTTCTCTATACTAAACCTTTATCTTTGATACAAATACAACTATGTAGCTAGCTAACATTACACATGGGGAGGAAACAACATTGTATCAAAGAGACTTTTGGGAGACTTCTGGTGCATGAACTGAGCCCTACCTTCTGTCTCTCCATGACCACAGACTGGGGCAGGGAGTCGTACCTGCCCTCCTGGTAGGCATAGTGCTCCAGGTCATCCAGCTGGGTCTTCAGCTGGACAACAACTTAAAGTTGTTTGGTTGCTTCTGTGTTTAGCCCCCCGACCTACAGCCTAGGCATTTGTGATCAACTGCGTTCGAACCCAGGGACCCACGAGACTTTGTTAGTCCGCGGAGCTAAACACTTAGGCATTTGTTTGGGGAGGTAACGCAAGTCTTCAGGTCTCAGACAAGGTAAATCAACAAGTTTGAAC
>NW_028163018.1:470000-487500 GCF_964263955.1 Coregonus lavaretus | reverse complement strand
CATCTGGGATGCAGCCAGAGAGGGATACACACAGGCCTGTACCATACAGCGGTGACCAGACCATATATCACACTGAGTAGTAGAATGGTCCCCATCAAGGCGCTGGCCCAGTGCAAATGATTGAAACCCCACAGCTAAACTGACCCATCCACAAGGCCACTCTAAAGGGTATAGGGAGGTTGGGAACTAATTGGGATTTCAAAGTGAATTTGCTGTGTGGAAAGAGTTGCACCATCCATCCAGTGGGTTTAGATCCCCACATACAGTGCATTGGGAAAGTATTCAGACCCCTTGACTTTTCCACATTTTGTTACGTTACAGCCTTATTCTAAAATTGATTAAATAGTTATTTTTTCCCCCCTCATCAATCTACACACAATACCCCATAATGACGAAGCAAAAATAGTTTTTATAGATTTTTGCTAATTTATTCAAAATAAAAAACTGAAATATCACCTTTACATAAGTATTCAGACCCTTTACTCAGTACTTTGTTGAAGCACCTTTGGCAGCGATTACAGCCTTGAGTCTTCTTGGGTATGACGCTACAAGCTTGGCACACCTGTATTTGGGGAGTTTCTCCCATTCTTTTCTGTAGATCCTCTCAAGCTCTGACAGGTTGGATGGGGAGCGTCGCTGCACAGCTATTTTCAGGTCTCTCCAGAGATGTTAGATCAGGTTCAAGTCTGGGCTCTGGCTGGGCCACTCAAGGACATTCAGAGACTTGTCCCGAAGCCACTCCTGCGCTGTCTTGGCTGGGTGCTTAGGGTCGTAGTCCTGTTGGAAGGTGAAACTTCGCCCAGTCTGAGGTCGTGAGCGATCTGGAGCAGGTTTTCATCAAGGATCTCTCTGTACTTTGCTCCGTTCATCTTTGCCTCGATCCTGACTAGTCTCCCAGTCCCTGCCGCTGAAAAACATCCCCACAGCATGATGCTGCCATCACCATGCTTCACCGTAGGGATGGTGCCAAGTTTCCTCCAGACATGACGCTTGGCATTCAATCTTGTTTTCATCAGACCAGAGAACCTTGTTTCTCCTCCCTGACCAAGGCCCTTCTCCCTCGATTGCTCAGTTTGGCCGGGCAGCCAGCTCTACGAAGAGTCTTGGTGGTTCCAAACTTCTTCCATTTAAGAATGATGTAGGTCACTGTGTTCTTGGGGACCTTCAATGCTGCAGAATTTTTTTGGTACCCTTCCCCAGATCTGTGCCTCAACATAATCCTGTCTCGGAGATCTACGGACAATTCCTTCGACCTCATGGCTTGGTTTTTGCTCTGACATGCACTGTCAACTGTGGGACCTTATATAGACAGGTGTGTGCCTTTCCAAATCATGTCCAATCAATTGAATTTACCACAAGTAGACTCCAATCAAGTTGTAGAAACATCTCAAGGATGATTAATGGAAACAAGATGCACCGGAGCTCAATTTCGAGTCTCATAGCAAAGGGTCTGAATACTTATGTAAAGAAATCTCTGTTTTTTATTTTTAATAAATGTGCAAAAGTTTCTAAAAACCTGTTTTCACTTTGTCGTTAATGGGGTATTGTGTGTAAATTGATGAGGAATTTTTTTTATTTAATCCATTTTAGAATAAGGCTGTAACGTGACAAAATGTGAAAAAAGGGAAGGGGTCTGAATACTTTCCGAATGCACCGTACATAAGAGCAACACATCATCTGTAAAAGTAAAAGTAGACAGTAAAACTAGATAGTCATGTTGTATAAGGATTTGAAGACCGGCGCAGGAATACGTAATAGGGTTTTTATTTTCTCCACCCAACACCAAGGTACGTCATGAACCAAAGAGTGAGATGTAAACATCTAAACAACACATGGGACGAGACCCGTAATAACAAGAGCACAATACACGGCACTCACAAGACCAACGGACAATAGTCGACAAGGACAATGGGGAACAGAGGGCACATATATACACACACTAATCAGGGGGAATGGGAACCAGGTGTGCGTAATGAGACAAGACAGTACGGGGTTGGTGGTAATGAACCAGACCAGTGACGCCTAGAAGGCCGGTGACGTAGACCTCTGGAGCTGGTGAACGGAATGAGTAGCAGTACCGGGGGGATCCATGACATAGACAGTAAAACTAGATAGTAAAACTAGACAGTAAAACTAGACAGTAAAACTAGACAGTAAGAGTAGACAGTAAAACTAGACAGTAAAACTAGACAGTAAAACTGGACAGTAAGAATAGACAGTAAAACTAGACAGTAAAACTGGACAGTAAGAGTAGACAGTAAAACTAGACAGTAAAACTAGACAGTAAAACTAGACAGTAAGAGTAGACAGTAAAACTAGACAGTAAAACTAGACAGTAAAACTAGACTGTAAGAGTAGACAGTAAAACTAGACAGTAAAACTAGACAGTACAACTATTTCAGTAAGAGTAGACAGTAAAACTAGACAGTAAAAATAGACAGTAAAACTAGACAGTAAAAATAGACAGTAAAACTAGACAGTAAGAGTAGACAGTAAAACTAGACAGTAAAACTAGACTGTAAGAGTAGACAGTAAAACTAGACAGTCAAACTAGACAGTAAGAGTAGACAGTAAGAGTAGACAGTAAAACTAGACAGTAAAACTAGACTGTAAGAGTAGACAGTAAAACTAGACAGTAAAACTAGACAGTAAAACTAGACAGTAAAACTAGACTGTAAGACAGTAAAACTAGACTGTAAGAGTAGACAGTAAAACTAGACAGTAAAACTAGACAGTAAGAGTAGACAGTAAAACGAGACAGTAAAACTAGAGCAGTAAGAGTGGACAGTAAAACTAGACAGTAAAACTAGACTGTAAGAGTAGACAGTAAAACTAGACAGTAAAACTAGACTGTAAGAGTAGACAGTAAAACTAGACAGTAAAACTAGACTGTAAGAGTAGACAGTAAAACTAGACAGTAAAACTAGACTGCAAGAGTAGACAGTAAAACTAGACAGTAAAACTAGACAGTAAAACTAGACAGTAAGAGTAGACAGTAAAACTAGACAGTAAAACTAGACAGTAAATCTAGACAGTAAGAGTAGACAGTAAAACTAGACAGTAAGAGTAGACAGTAAAACTAGACAGTAAAACTAGACAGTAAAAATAGACAGTCAAACTAGACAGTAAAACTAGACAGTAAGAGTAGACAGTAAAACTAGACAGTAAGAGTAGACAGTAAAACTAGACAGTAAGAGTAGACAGTAAGAGTAGACAGTAAAACTAGACAGTAAAACTAGACTGTAAGAGTAGACAGTAAAACTAGACAGTAAGAGTAGAAAGTAAAACTAGACAGTAAGAGTAGACAGTAAGAGTAGACAGTAAAACTAGACAGTAAAACTAGACTGTAAAACTAGACAGTAATAGTAGACAGTAAAACTAGACAGTAAAACTAGACTGTAAGAGTAGACAGTAAAACTAGACAGTAAAACTAGACAGTAAGAGTAGACAGTAAAACTAGACTCTAAAACTAGACAGTAAAACTAGACAGTAAGAGTAGACAGTAAAACTAGACAGTAAAACTAGACTGTAAGAGTAGACAGTAAAACTAGACAGTAAAACTAGACAGTAAGAGTAGACAGTAAAACTAGACAGTAAAACTAGACAGTAAGAGTAGACAGTAAAACTAGACAGTAAAACTAGACAGTAAGAGTAGACAGTAAAACTAGACTGTAAAACTAGACAGTAAGAGTAGACAGTAAAACTAGACAGTAAAACTAGACAGTAAAACTGGACAGTAAGAATAGACAGTAAAACTAGACAGTAAAACTGGACAGTAAGAGTAGACAGTAAAACTAGACAGTAAAACTAGACAGTAAAACTAGACAGTAAGAGTAGACAGTAAAACTAGACAGTAAAACTAGACAGTAAAACTAGACTGTAAGAGTAGACAGTAAAATTAGACAGTAAAACTAGACAGTACAACTATTTCAGTAAGAGTAGACAGTAAAACTAGACAGTAAAAATAGACAGTAAAACTAGACAGTAAAAATAGACAGTAAAACTAGACAGTAAGAGTAGACAGTAAAACTAGACAGTAAAACTAGACTGTAAGAGTAGACAGTAAAACTAGACAGTCAAACTAGACAGTAAGAGTAGACAGTAAGAGTAGACAGTAAAACTAGACAGTAAAACTAGACTGTAAGAGTAGACAGTAAAACTAGACAGTAAAACTAGACAGTAAAACTAGACAGTAAAACTAGACTGTAAGACAGTAAAACTAGACTGTAAGAGTAGACAGTAAAACTAGACAGTAAAACTAGACAGTAAGAGTAGACAGTAAAACGAGACAGTAAAACTAGAGCAGTAAGAGTGGACAGTAAAACTAGACAGTAAAACTAGACTGTAAGAGTAGACAGTAAAACTAGACAGTAAAACTAGACTGTAAGAGTAGACAGTAAAACTAGACAGTAAAACTAGACTGTAAGAGTAGACAGTAAAACTAGACAGTAAAACTAGACTGCAAGAGTAGACAGTAAAACTAGACAGTAAAACTAGACAGTAAAACTAGACAGTAAGAGTAGACAGTAAAACTAGACAGTAAAACTAGACAGTAAATCTAGACAGTAAGAGTAGACAGTAAAACTAGACAGTAAGTGTAGACAGTAAAACTAGACAGTAAAACTAGACAGTAAAAATAGACAGTCAAACTAGACAGTAAAACTAGACAGTAAGAGTAGACAGTAAAACTAGACAGTAAGAGTAGACAGTAAAACTAGACAGTAAGAGTAGACAGTAAGAGTAGACAGTAAAACTAGACAGTAAAACTAGACTGTAAGAGTAGACAGTAAAACTAGACAGTAAGAGTAGAAAGTAAAACTAGACAGTAAGAGTAGACAGTAAGAGTAGACAGTAAAACTAGACAGTAAAACTAGACTGTAAAACTAGACAGTAATAGTAGACAGTAAAACTAGACAGTAAAACTAGACTGTAAGAGTAGACAGTAAAACTAGACAGTAAAACTAGACAGTAAGAGTAGACAGTAAAACTAGACTCTAAAACTAGACAGTAAAACTAGACAGTAAGAGTAGACAGTAAAACTAGACAGTAAAACTAGACTGTAAGAGTAGACAGTAAAACTAGACAGTAAAACTAGACAGTAAGAGTAGACAGTAAAACTAGACAGTAAAACTAGACAGTAAGAGTAGACAGTAAAACTAGACAGTAAAACTAGACAGTAAGAGTAGACAGTAAAACTAGACTGTAAAACTAGACTGTAAGAGTAGACAGTAAAACTAGACAGTAAGTAAAAGTAGAATTACTTACACAATGTGCCACTTACCTGTCTGTCTAGATTTATTTTGTAAGTATGATGACTACTTCACAATTACTAAGAAATCGCTATACTCCTAAATATAGTGACGCCAATGTTTAATCACAAATTCTCAAAAGTTTCCAATCTACACCATTGTGATCAATCATTGTGATTGCTTTCGATCTGAGACTTCATATGCATTTAGGAGGTGTCGGCTGGGGTTGAAAACTGTCAACTCACTGTAGATAGCTCTCTGAATCTAGAAGGGATGGAGGCTGGGGGTTGAAAACTGCCAACTCACTGTAGATATCTCTCTGAATCTAGAAGGGATGGGGACTTTGGTTGAAAACTGTCAACTCACTGTAGATATCTCTCTGAATCTAGAAGGGATGGGGGCTTTGGTTAAAACTGCCAACTCACTGTAGATATCTCTCTGAATCTAGAAGGGATGGGGGCTTTGGTTGAAAACTGCCAACTCACTGTAGATATCTCTCTGAATCTAGAAGGGATGGAGGCTGGGGGTTGAAAACTGCCAACTCACTGTAGATATCTCTCTGAATCTAGAAGGGATGGGGTTTTGGTTGAAAACTGCCAACTCACTGTAGATATCTCTCTGAATCTAGAAGGGATGGGGGCTTTGGTTGAAAACTGCCAACTCACTGTAGATATCTCTCTGAATGTAGAAGGGATGGGGACTTTGGTTGAAAACTGCCAACTCACTGTAGATATCTCTCTGAATCTAGAAGGGATGGGGGTTTTGGTTGAAAACTGCCAACTCACTGTAGATATCTCTCTGAATCTAGAAGGGATGGAGGCTGGGGGTTAAAAACTGTCAACTCACTGTAGATATCTCTCTGAATCTAGAAGGGATGGGGGCTTTGGTTAAAACTGCCAACTCACTGTAGATATCTCTCTGAATCTAGAAGGGATGGGGGCTTTGGTTGAAAACTGCCAACTCACTGTAGATATCTCTCTGAATCTAGAAGGGATGGGGGCTTTGGTTGAAAACTGCCAACTCACAGTAGATATCTCTCTGAATCTAGAAGGGATGGGGACTTTGGTTGAAAACTGCCAACTCACTGTAGATATCTCTCTGAATCTAGAAGGGATGGGGGTTTTGGTTGAAAACTGCCAACTCACTGTAGATATCTCTCTGAATCTAGAAGGGATGGAGGCTGGGGGTTGAAAACTGCCAACTCACTGTAGATATCTCTCTGAATCTAGAAGGGATGGAGGCTGGGGGTTGAAAACTGCCAACTCACTGTAGATATCTCTCTGAATCTAGAAGGGATGGGGGCTGGGGGTTGAAAACTGCCAACTCACTGTAGATATCTCTCTGAATCTAGAACGGATGGAGGCTTTGGTTGAAAACTGCCAACTCACTGTAGATATCAGCTTACCCTTGTTCTACAGGGTATTTAGCGGGTCAAGATGTGATCATGGAATCCTACATTAGAAGATATACAACATACATTAAAAGTTAGTGAAGCAAGTATTTAGTTTGAACACAGCTACTCACAGATTGTTTTGCTGTGAGGCCTTGCGTGTGCCTTCTGTCTCTGCATCTGAAGAGGAGGGACGTTCCTCTGCTGCATCTGGTGCCACATCGTCTGAGCCTTGTTTCACAGGGAGTTTAGTGGACCAGGATGTGAACCAGATGATTCTACACATCTCACCCAGTGCCTGTCATTCTGGTTACTAAAGTTCTCTCTTCTACAATACCTTGCCCCCCATGTTACCCCCGCTATAACAGAGCGAGGGACAGATGGTTTTCCATCCTCACTTCTTACCCCCCCATCGCAACTTTAAACATTGTTGTAGAAAAGACGGGACATAGGCTCCACTTCTATCAGCTTGTCAGATCTAGTAACTCAAGTGAGCTCCTTCAGATTGGCTAAAACTGGTGCCAACTTCAACTTATTTAGCCTAGTATCCTTCAACCCGTACCAAAAACACAAACATTTGCAGTTTCACGTGTTGAGCTTAAATTTCACACGTGAAAATATATTTTCACATGTATTGAATTTAGAGTTCACATGTGAACGCCACTTTTTCACATGTAAGGAGAAGGACGTGATTTCACCTCATGTGAATTGCATTGTTCATGTGTGACATTTGTGGTTTCACATGTTAAAAACGTTCACATGTTAAAATCTCACTTTCACATGTGGAATTGCAAATTCACATGTGGAATTAAATCACAGTTGAAAATCTAATCTACAGGTACGCATGTAAGAAAACTCCACATGAGTAAATATCGCTTTCACATGTGAAATTGCAATTGTGCTTTTCAATGATACATGTGAAAGTGAGATGTTTTTCAAATGTGAAGCTGCATATCCTTTTTCACATGTGAAAGTTTTCACATGTGAAACTGCAATTTACATGTGAGGTGAAAACATGTTATTCTCCTCATATGTGAAAGGTGTTGTAAACATGTGAACTTTAAATTTAATACATGTAAAAATATGGTTTCACGTGTGAAATGTGAGCTCAACATGTGAAAACAGCTATTTCACATGTGAAACTGCAAATTTGACATGGTTTCTTTTTGGGGGGGGGGGGGTTAGTTGCTACATCCACATTTTGGACATACATTTAGGATATGTACCCATTGATTCTTGAAGAACATAATGTATAAATTAGCTTAGTTCAACTGTTGTAGGGGAGAGTGGGGTAAGTTGAGTCAAGGGAAATGTAGTATTCTTTCTAACAAAGATATCTACATATATTTCAGGATGTTGTGTATCCCTGGAAATAATCTGAATTAATGTAAACATTACAGTTTTGAAAACATAGCTTGTCCAAAAAAAATGTGGTCTCTTGGCACAATTTGAGCATAGCGACAGGGTAAGTTGAGCAGTTCGGGTGAAGGTGTCCTGTGGATTTGGTTTTCACATGATGCGAAAAACACGTGAACGTTTTACACGTGAAACTTGTGTCTGACTTACATGTCTGACTCATGAAGAAAAAAAATATTCACGTGAACGTTTTCGGAGTGACTTGTCCAAAAACCAAAGTATTTTTTTTCACATTAATTTTTTTGTAAGGGGAACTATACTTTCAGTGTAGTTATCCTGAAATGCACCCCTTAGACGATTTGACGTAAGGAAGAAGGTCAAAAACACAGTGACTAAAACAAGTCTGGTGCCAACTTGAACTCACAGTTTGAAGTAAATTGAGTAAGAATTTGAATTGAAAAAGGGAACCCAGTGCCAACTTGAAGTTAGTATCATTCAACCTACATGTTCAGTTAAGTTGCCCAGAAACGCACCATGACCCGACTGATGACTCTGCTGTGACTCTGCTGCAAGTGTTATGACTTAAGAACTGGCTAAAAGGATTGTTTTGTCCGTTGTTATGTTCTGCTAGCAACAGTCAAACAAGGAGGTGCTTTCAAAGGTCACTTTCCCATAATACAAAGTGGTATTGTTGTGTCTGTCAGAGTGTTTCTTTAGATGCCACATTTTTATTATTTACTGACTGTTCTTTTTTCATTCCCTCCCTTCATCTAGTTTGCATCACAAATGGCACCTTCACCCCTACATTGTCCCTATGGGCCCTGGTCAAAAGTAGTGCACTATATAGGGAACAGGGTGCCATTTGGGACACTTCGACTGTAAAGTGGAGGTCCAGACAGTTTACTTTCATATCATAAACACTGGGTCGGTTTTTGAGATTTGAAGGTATAATCCATTTGGCCCTGACTATGAAGGTAATCTACCTCAAATGTAGGAGGAATCAGATTACCATTAACAGGAACACGCCGCAAGGTTTGGTTATTTCTGTCTCTCTCTGAGATTTCCTCCATTGATCTGGGAACCGATACCCTCTGACCGTGTCCAAAATGGCGCCCTATTTCCTATATAGGGGACTACTTCAGTAGTGCACTATGTAGGGAATAGGGTGACAATTGGGATGAAACCTCTCAGCTGAACACAGACCAGCTCTCAGTGGCTGCCTGGGTTTCATACGTTGTTTTATAGACGGTTCCATGACGAGGGCATTATATACTTTATCCTCTGACATGACTGTTTACAAAACTTCAGAGATAGGACTAGTAATGAGATCATTGAAGGCCTCTGTAGTTCTGCAGTAAAACAGATCACATTAGCTCAGAAGAGAAAAGTCCCATGGTTCAACTAAACCCCCTGGAACGAACCATTGTGATAGTAAAATGTATCATCCGTTCAATCGTAGCACCTTCAACAGTGAAAAATCATTATTGTAAATTTGGAAATATGAGCTGAGTGCGTCTCAAATAGCACCATATTCTCTCTATACTGTACTATAAAGGGAATAGGGTACCATTTAAGACACACACCCTGTGCCTCTTGTCTCTCCACCAGTGGAAGTGTTTAATCCTGAAGGTTAGACTAGTGATTTACAGTTGATTCTCCCCTGGGCTCCCAGGTCTCCAGACTGCTGCTGTTTAATCCTGGAGGTGAGACTGGTGATTTACTGTTGATTCTCCCCTGGGCTCCCAGGTCTCCAGACTGCTGCTGTTTAATCCTGAAAGTGAGACTAGTGATTTACAGTTGATTCTCCCCTGGGCTCCCAGGTCTCCAGACTGCTGCTGTTTAATCCTGAAAGTGAGACTAGTGGTTTACAATTGATTCTCCCCTGGGCTCCCAGGTCACCAGACTGCTGCTGTTTAATCCTGAAGGTTAGACTAGTGATTTACAATTGATTCTCCCCTGGGCTCCCAGGTCTCCAGATTGCTGCTGTTTAATCCTGGAGGTGAGACTGGTGATTTACTGTTGATTCTCCCCTGGGCTCCCAGGTCTCCAGACTGCTGCTGTTTAATCCTGAAGGTTAGACTAGTGATTTACAGTTGATTCTCCCCTGGGCTCCCAGGTCTCCAGACTGCTGCTGTTTAATCCTGAAAGTGAGACTAGTGATTTACAGTTGATTCTCCCCTGGGCTCCCAGGTCTCCAGACTGCTGCTGTTTAATCCTGAAAGTGAGACTAGTGATTTACAGTTGATTCTCCCCTGGGCTCCCAGGTCACCAGACTGCTGCTGTTTAATCCTGAAAGTGAGACTAGTGATTTACAGTTGATTCTCCCCTGGGCCCCCAAGTCTCCAGACTGCTGCTGTTTAATCCTGAAAGTGAGACTAGTGATTTACAGTTGATTCTCCCCTGGGCTCCCAGGTCTCCAGACTGCTGCAATTTAATCCTGAAAGTGAGACTAGTGATTTACAGATTGCTGCTGTGTCCTGCTGTGAAGCTACGTAGGAGCTAGCTAGGCGGCTACATAGCCTACGTACACCCTCCACAGGATCCGTCTCTGTCTCCTCACCCCTAACCCAATCACCTCTCCTCTGCTGTAACCCTAACTGTGATGAACTGTCTCCTCACCCCTCCTCAACCCTCCTCACCCTAACTCACCCCTCCTCACCCTAACTCAGGAGGCCTATGATGAACTGTATCCTCACCCATCCTCACCCCTCCTCACCCTTCCTCACCCTAACTCAGGAGGCCTATGATGAATTGTCTTATCACCCCTCCTCACCCCTCCTCACCCTAACCCAGCCACCTCTCTCTAACTTTAAACCTCCACAGGATCCGTCTCTGTCTCCTCACCCCTAACCCAATCACCTCTCCTCTGCTGTAACCCTAACTGTGATGAACTGTCTCCTCACCCCTCCTCACCCATCCTCACCCTTCCTCACCCTAACTCACAGGAGGCCTATGATGAATTGTCTTATCACCCCTCCTCACCCCTCCTCACCCTAACCAAGCCACCTCTCTCTAACTTTAAACCTCCACAGGAACCGTCCCTGTCTCCTCACCCCTAGCCTAATCACCCCTGGTCTAACCCTAACTCTCTAGGCGTACGTAACCCCTCCACAGGTTCCTGAACCATCTCCTCCTCCTCTGTCTCTCTCCTAACCTAACTTCCTCACCCCTAACCCAACCACTTCTCTCTCCTAACCTCCTCACCCCCAACCTAACAACTTCTCTCTCCGAACCTAACCTCCTCACCCCTAACCCAACCACTTCTCTCTCCTAACCTCCTGTGTGTGTGTGTGTGTGTGTGTGTGTCGGCCTGGGTCAGTGGACCCCCGGTCAGACTGGATGACCCGTTTGGAGCTAGACTCTCTCTTTCTTTCTCCTCCACCTTCCTCCTCTTTCCTTCTCCTCCACCTTCCTCCTCTTTCCTTCTCCTCTACCTTCCTCCTCTTTCCTTCTCCTCCACCTTCCTCCTCTTTCTTTCTCCTCCACCTTCCTCCTCTTTCCTTCTCCTCCACCTTCCTCCTCTTTCCTTCTCCTCCACCTTCCTCCTCCTTCCTTCTCCTCCACCTTCCTCCTATTTCCTTCTCCTCCACCTTCCTCCTCTTTCCTTCTCCACCACCTTCCTCCTCTTTCCTTCTCCTCCACCTTCCTCCTCTTTCTTTCTCCTCCACCTTCCTCCTCTTTCCGTCTCCACCACCTTCCTCCTCTTTCCTTCTCCTCCACCTTCCTCCTCTTTCCTTCTCCTCCACCTTCCTCCTCTTTCTTTCTCCTCCACCTTCCTCCTCCTTCCTTCTCCTCCACCTTCCTCCTCTTTCTTTCTCCTCCACCTTCCTCCTCTTTCCTTCTCCTCCACCTTCCTCCTCTTTCCTTCTCCTCCACCTTCCTTCTCTTTCCTTCTCCTCCACCTTCCTCCTCTTTCCTTCTCCTCCTATTTTTCTGATCTCCTGAGATGAATTGGATCTTCTCCATTTTGAATCATGTAGTGCTCCTTCATGTCAGGAGAAATAAAATATGTAAAAGAGAAGCTATTGTTTGAGACATTTGAGATCTATTTGAGAGGTATAGAGAATTAAAGGAAATCTTATCATATCCTCAAGAGCTAAATCTGAGCAACAATTGAGATTCATAGTAATAACTTAACTGCAATGTTGTGTCTTTCGCATTCAACCCAACCCCTCTAAATCAGAGAGGTGCAGGGGGCTGCATTAATCGACATCATCGGCACCCAGGGAGCAGTTCTTGTTGGGGGTTAACTGCCTTGCTCTGGGGAAGAACGAAATACCTTTACCTTGTCAGCTCAGGATTCGATCCAGCAACTGTTCAGTTACTCGCCCAACGCCCCTACTCGCCCAACGCCCCTACTCGCCCAACGCTTGCCCCTACTCGCCCAACGCCCCTACTCGCCCAACGCTTGCCCCTACTCGCCCAACGCTCCTACTCGCCCAACGCCCCTACTCGCCCAACGCCCCTACTCGCCCAACGCCCCTACTCGCCCAACGCCCCTACTCGCCCAACGCCCCTACTCGCCAGGCTACCTGCTCTAAGAAGTCATATTCTGACCATACTGAGACAGATCCTAGATTATACAAGGTCATACCTGTCAGTGACAAGTGAAGCATGTTTGAGATAGATTCTAATTATTTGGAGATTTCATTGAGATCTTGTTCTTCTTTTCTTTCCTGGATTGAGCTGAAGCTGAAAGGAGATACATTTAAGAGAATTTAGAGAACTATTTCTCAGGAGCAACATTTTTGATATTTGAGAAAATACTCTAAATCTCTCTTTGGTGTTGAATAGTACTAAGTTTTGTCTAGGAGACATAAGGTGATAAAAAAGAGATCATTGATTTTCCTTTATATATACAGTCTATACTGTATATTTACTGAAAATATATATGGGGGATTGGAAATGATGCAGACAATTACATTGATGGAAGCTACAATCTATCTGAAATATTAAAGCTGATCTACCCCCTAGAATTGTTTAAAATAAAAAATATAAAAACCTAAGTGCATTGGAAGAGAATAGTTACATTACTTACATTGAATTTTGGCATGGCCAAATACTACACTCTTAGAAAAAAAGGTGCTATCTAGAACCCTTTGAAGAACCATTTTTGGTTGCAAGTAGAACGCTTTTGGTTCCAGGTAGAACCATTTTGGTTCCATGTAGAACTACCTGGAACCAAAAAGGGTTCTACCAGGAACTAAAAAGGATTATCATATGGGGACAGCAAAATAACCCTTTTGGAACCCTTTTTTCTAGGAGTGTACTATTACTCAGCATTTCTGAGTAACCTGATCCTGGTTGATCCTGGTTGATCCTGGTTGATCCTGGTTGATCCTGGTTGATCCTGGTTGATACTGACTGATACTGGTTGATCCTGGTTGATACTGTCTGATACGGGTTGATCCTGGTTGATACTGGCTGATACTGGTTGATCCTGGTTGATACTGTCTGATACTGGTTGATCCTGGTTGATAATGGCTGATACTGGTTGATACTGTCTGATACTGTCTGATACTGGTTGATTCGTGTTGATACTGGTTGATCCTGGTTGATACTGGCTGATACTGGTTGACCCTGGTTAATACTGGCTGATACTGGTTGATCCTGGTTGATACTGGTTGATCCTAGGGTGACCACATTTAAAATACCCAAATGCGGGACAACAGGATGATTTTGCGGGACACCAGTGTAACCTACATTAATAAAAACATTTGGCACACAAATGTAAATGATGTCATAATATCTCAAAGTTTGTACCGACAGACAACGTCTTTAATTGCAACATCTGCCAATTGTCTCAATAAAATGTTATATTTTTAATACCTTCAAACACCAAGGCATACCTAACTTCAACATAGGCCATGGCGTCGTCAATGTCAATCGTGAATTAGAATTCTTCACTTTTTACAAGTGAAATGTCCAAACTGCCAAACATTTGATCTCAATCAGTTTCATGGGAATATGCATTTAGATCTTCTTCAATTACTGTTTCGTGAGCGAACTAGAGCAGATGGTGTTAAACTATATACAGTGCATTCTGAAAGAATTCAGACCCCTTGACTTTTTCAACATTATTCTAAAATGGCTTAAATCGTTTTTTTCCCCTCATCAATTTACCCCATAATACCCCATAATGACAAAACAAAAAATGGTTTCTAATTTTTTTTGCTAATTTATTCAAAATAAAAACTGAAATATCACGTTTACATAAGTATTCAGACCCTTTACTCATTACTATGTTGAAGCACCTTTGGCAGCAATTACAGCCTTGAGTCTTCTTGGGTATGACCCTCCAAGCTTGGCACACCTGTATTTGGGGAGTTTCTCCCATTCTTCTCTGTAGATCCTCTCAAGCTCTGTCAGGTTGGATGGGGAGCGTCGCTGCACAGCTATTTCAGGTCTCTCCAGAGATGTTCGATCGGGTTCAAGTCCGGGCTCTGGCTGGGCCACTCAAGGACATTCAGCGACTTGTCCCGAAGCCACTCCTGTGTTGTCTTGGCTGTGTGCTTAGGGTTGTTGCCCACTTGGTAGGCCCACTTTAGGTGCCTTTTGGCAAACTCCAAGCAGGCTGTCATGTGACTTTTACTGAGAAGTGGCTTCCGTCTGGCCACTCTACCATAAAGGCATGATTGGTGGAGTGCTGCAGAGATGGTTGTCCTTCTGGAAGGTTCTCCCATCTCCACAGCTTTGTCAGAGTGACCACTGGGTTCTTGGTCACCTCCCTGACCAAGGCCCTTCTCTCCTGATTGCTCAGTTTGGCCGGGGGGCCAGGTCTAGGAAGAGTCTTGGTTGTTCCAAACTTCTTCACATTTTTTGGTACCCTTCCCCAGATCTGTGCATCGACACAATCCTGTTTCGGAGCTCTATGGACAATTCCTTCGACCCCATGGCTTGGTTTTTGCTCAGACATGCACTGTCAACTGTGGGGCCTTATATAGACAGGTGTGTGCCTTTCCAAATCATGTCCAATCAATTGAATTTACCACAGGTGGACTCCAATCAAGTTGTAGAAACATCTCAAGGATGATACATTGAAACAGGATGAAACTGAGCTCAATTTCGAGACTCATAGGAAAGGGTCTGAAAACTTACAAAGTTAAATAAGGTATTACTGTTTTTTATTTTGTATACATTTGCAAAAATGTTTAAAAACCTGTTTTCACTTTGTCATTATGGGGTATTGTGTGTAGATTGATGAGGATTTTTTTTTTAAATTCAATTTTAGAATAAGGCTGTAATGTAACAAAATGTAGAAAAAGTCAAGGGCTCTAAATGCTTTCCGAATCCACTGCATCCATCCTGTATTTTCTTTCAATCAATGCACATTCTGCCTAGTGTGCGGGCGCTGTTGAGTGTTGTCCGCATGATACATTTTTGGGATTATTCAACTAACCATCGTAAAATCTCATAAGAAATGATGTGGGGGTTTTCGGTCTAACAGTAAGGTTATACTATCATTATGATCTTCCAAGACATTGATTCAGCTTTGATCTAACTTTACTAAACAAGCACCATTGTGAGAAGTGGTACTCCGGTGTGCTCTGGCAGCACTGCACCCCTGCCGTCCTCTGCACCAACTCAGCAATTGAATCAATGCCTGCTCTTGCTGCATAAATGAGAGACCACATGTGTGGCTGTTTTAAGAAGCTCTCGACGGTACTCTCGGCTCCCGAGTGGCGCAACGGTCTAAAGCACTGCATCGCGGTGCTAGAAGCGTCACTACAGACCTGGGTTTGATCCCAGGCTGTGTCGCGACCAGGAGACCCATGAGGCGGCGCACAATTGGCCCCAATGTCGTCTGGTTTAGGGCGCACGAATGGCCCCAATGTCGTCTGGGTTAGGGGAGGGTTTGGCCGTCGGAGGATGCATGACTCGACCTTTGCCTCTCCCGAATCCGTTGGGGAGTTGCAGCGATGAGACAACATTGCAATTGGATATCACGAAATTGGGGAGAAAAAGGGGTAAAATAAAAAAATATCTTGATGTATTTGGCCAAGGAAACATTTCTGGTTGGTCTCAGGAAATATCAAAAAGTTACGAAGGGAGGCTTAAAACGAGTGAAGTAGCAGCAAATATGTTGAATTAGCAACTAATGAGCATGGAGAGCCTCACAAGTTTGACCAAATGACCTGTTGTCTTTCAGTCTAATACGGCTATTTACTTACTTTTGTAGCTCTTCATCAGAAGTTTTTATAAATAGTTAAGTAGTTAGGAGGCCTTACCGTCCTCTCCAAGTTTAGCTGGAATTTAGCCCGAAAGGATTTGAGAAATGTGATTGGCTGACGATAGGCCTTTGACAATGGCCTACGTCTCATCTTGCGCTGCGCAGAATATCAGATCTCAACAACGACTGGAGACATCTCCAGTACCACACCCTTATGATATATATTTTTTCATGTGCGCAACGTGACCGCAAGAGACAGGTTGGAATGTCTGACTGAAATACGGGACAAATCAACCTTTTTTTCTTCTAAATTGGTATGTGTTTGAATTTGTTGATAAAATGCGAGACAATGATTGTTTGGTTGCGGGTCACTGGACAAAGGGCCAAAATGCGGGACTGTCCCGCACAATCCGGGACATGTGGTCACCCTAGTTGATCCTGGTTGATCCTGGTTGATCCTGGTTGATCCTGGTTGATCCTGGTTGATCCTGGTTGATCAGTAGAATCTATGGAAAGCTCAGACATCCCCTGTCCCCTGATACATACGGATCAGTTCGTTCTTTAACACAATCAATATTCACCAGTTCAGATTTATGTTCCCTTCCTTATACTTTGGAAACATGATTTTCTGGAAATGTCTCTGTGGGACTCGCTGAGCGGTCCCAGACCATTCTGAACCGATTAATGGCAGGGTGGGGTTAGCACAACATTGTAGTCGCTGCACGACTACAATACTGAACATCTGTTGGCAATAGAGAGTAGAACTCACGAAATAAATCAAAGCCTTCCCCTCGTTCCCTGGGACATCCTTGTCCTTCAGAAGAGGTTTCTATTTGGGAAACGGTGCCAGAGATGAGAGAAAAACCTAATTTTTAACGCCTTTTTTCATGGTGTAGGTCCCAAATGACATCCTATTGCCTGCATAGTGCACTACTTTTTACCTATAGGCCCTGGTCAAAATGAGTGCACTATTAATGGAATACGGTGCCATTTATGACACAACCCACACGTCTGAACTAAGATCTGTGATGTCCAGGAGGATAAAATGAGGTGTTGGGGTTTGATTAAAGGATAATTGATAGGTGTGTGACATCTGTGAATTGTCCAAGCAGTAGAGTTATGACCGTATCACAGATGACACATAACATGCCATTCAGTGGCAGATGTCCAGATATTGAATTTTTTTTTTCTTGTTCCCTGTTTTGGGAAACAGTTCAGGTTGAATTAACCCAGCTCAGCTCCTGCTACCTTTAGCCTATTCTCATAGCTAGCTAGCTAGCTAGTGGATGCTGGATTTGGTTCTGGTGTGGGGGAGTAGTATGTTGGGTGGTGAAA